>NC_066882.1:20171636-20477469 GCF_022985175.1 Labeo rohita | reverse complement strand
TTACATTTTTTTTATCATTTCATGTCATGTAATGAAAAAGAGTGGCCAGGATGTTCTTTGCAATCCACCACTTATGGGCCATGAAATAAAGAGTCTTAAAGGAGAAGTTCACTTCCAGAACAAAAATGTACATTTATTTACATATTTTTTAACCTCAAATGCTCATTTTGTCTAGCTCTGCGTGTACTCTGTGCACTTCGGTTCAATACAGTTAGGGTATGTTAAAAGACTCCCATCTCATTTTCTCCTCCAATTTCAAAATCGTCCTACATCGCTGCAAAAGTACCAACCCAGTGTTTACAAAGTGAACGTGCAAAGAAGGTTAAACAGCCTTTCCCAAAAAAAAGGTAAAATAGCGATGTAGGACGATTTTTAAGTTGGAGGAGAAAATGAGATGGGAGTTTTTCGACCTACCCTAACTGTCTTGAACCGGACTGCACAGAGTACGCATGTGCATGGCAGAGCCAGACAAGATGAGCATTTAAGGATTAAAGGTATTTACATTTGGATTTTTTTTTTTAAGAAAATGACTGATTGTTTCACTAGATAAGACCCTTCTTCCTCAGCTGGGATTGTCTAGAGCCCTTTAAAGCTGCACTGAAACTGCATTTTGGAAGTTAAAACTCACAGGCACCATGTCCACTATATGGAGATAATTCCTGAAAAGTTTTCCTCAAAAAACAATTACTTTAAGACTGAATAAAGAAAGACATGAACATCTTAAATGACAATGTGGTGAGTACATTATCTGTCAATTTTTGCTCTGGAAATGAACTATTTCTTTAAAGGTGAATGTATGAGTCAAATTGCAATTTTTGGGTAAAGCACCACTTCTGCATACAATATATATATAACTGTAGACAATCCAAATTCTAAAATGTCATTCATAACTGAAATAAAGACTAGATATTGGTGTAGCAATGGCACTTACAGGTGTGTAAGCACTCAGTGACCGTGGTGGCGTCGATCAGGTACCCCTCGCACAGACGACAGGTGATGTGGGCGTTGATGTCCCACAGTTTAATCTTCCTGGTTAACATCTCGGGGTTCTGGATGTGAAAGAGAGAGAGAGAGAAAAGAGAGGTTAGCGCATTTGACAAAACCACAATGCAAACTGCAGGCTGGAGAATCAGGGGTCAAAAGGGTGATCTCATAGGTCACTAGGGTCACAAATATTAGGTTGCCTTCATCCATTACATTAAAAAAAAGGTAAAAAATAAGTGTTAGCTTAATTTCATGTTACAAGTGAAGTCACGTTTTTTGTTCGGCTAAATTGTAGTCTCCACTTTAAAGACAAAGTGTTGTTTGTTCAGGCACATCCCATGTGAAGCAGCCAGACGACTATATTGACCAGACACGTTATCCGGTGAAGTACAATCTGTGTCAGGACACATGATGCTCATATTCAATACAAATTAAACAGATTATTCACCACTCCAGTGGCCCACTGGAAAGACAATAATTAGATCTATGTTGCTTCAATATTTGGAATCCAGCTTTTAAAGAAAATCTGTGAAAATTTAATGTAGCGAATGATCAGAGATTGCCTGAAATCCCTGTTTTAATATATGAATCAATTTAGATATTTTTATTAAGATGAAGTACACAAATATTACACAAACATCAACATTAAAGTCAACACACTCCATTTACTTCCCTGTCTCACTGCGCATTGTTTATCAATGTTATTCCAGATTTGAAGGATTTTTCTATAATATTAACAAAAAATAAAAACATTAGAGAAAAAAATAAACGTTCATTCATTCTAAATAATAGTCTAAGAAGCATTTTAATTAAAAATTATTATTATTTTCTTAAATAACATGCACTGATAACGGAAATCACAAAAACTCTGAATAGTGTACACATTAGAGCTGATTGGAACGGAAACTGTTGCAGCAAAGTGTGTAGAAGATGAAAGAGAGACACTGCTAGCACCACAATGAGGCTAAATGTGTTCACTACGGCATAACCACAGGTGTTTTATGTTATGGCACTTCCTCATAAAAGATTTTCAAACCTCACTCATGAATTCAGCTACCAGCCTTGTTGCAATAGCATAATCAGTGCAGTGCAGTGCAGTGTCAAATGAGGACAGAGAATTGCCACGGGCTGCAGTGAATATTACACTCTCACATTAGTGGGCTTCAATAAAAGTTGGAGCTTCAAAGCCATTCATTTACCCATGAGTCTAAATGCATTATACTGAGGAAAAAGTTACATCCAAGTTTTAAAAACTCATTACCAAACAGATAGAATTTTTAGTCAACAACATGCAGAATTAAACATGGAAAAAAAAAAACAAAAAAAAAAAAAAGACGCTTGTGACCTCCAGCAGAGGAGATGACTATCAGCAAATAAAAACTTAAAGGGATAGCTCACCCAAAAATGAAAATGTGTCATTAATTACTCACCCTCATGTCATTCAAAACCCGAAAGGCCTTCATTCATCTTCAGAACACAAATTAAGATATTTTTGATGAAATCCCAAAGGCTTTCTGACCCTGCATAGACAGCAATGCAATTGACTCGTTCAAGGCCCAGAAACGTATTAAGGACATCGTTAAAATAGTCCATGTGACATCAGTGGTTCAACCTTAATTTTCTAAAGTTAGGAGAACTACTTTTTGTGCACAAAGAAAAGAAACAACTTCATTTAAAAACTTCTTCTCTTCCCTGTTCAACTATTTTAACAATGTCCTTCTGAGCCTTGAATGTGATAGCTGTGTTGCTGTCTATGCAGGGTCAGAAAGCTCTCGATGATTTTCATCAAAAATATCTTAATTTGTGTTCTAAAAGATGAACGAAGGTCTTAAAGGTTTGGAACGACATGAGGGTGAGTAAGTACTGACAGAATTTTATTTATGGGTGAACTAACCCTTTAAATTTCAGAATATAAAATAATATAATCTATGAATATAGCACACAAGTCATATGGATTAATTTTACTGGACGTTTTGAAAAAGCATAAATCACCGTTTACTTTTGTTTAACAGAATTCTGCAAAACATCTATTCATGAAGAGAGAAAATATGGAAAACAACAATGGAAATTTTGGGGTTAAACATTTAAGATAGTTCAAGGAATATTCACTCAAAAATTAAAATCTGATGAAAATGTATTCACCCTAAGGCCTTCTGCAGTGAATGGGTGCCGTCAGAAAGAGAGTTTAAATAACTGAAAGAAACATCATAATAATGCACAGGTAACCTACATAACTCCAGTTCACCATTTAACGTCTTGTGTGGTGAAAACCTGCATCTTTGTAATAAACAAATCTATCAAGATGTTTTTAAACTTCAAACCATTGCTTCTGGCTAAAATATAAATCTATCCATAAAATTATGTCTATCCATTACTTTTTCCAGTGAAAAAGTCATTTTGCCTGAAACAGGAGTGAAACACATCAAGCACAGTTTACAAATGAAAACAGTCCAAAACAGTTTTAGTGTGTGTTCACACTTGTCATGTTTGATTCGATTTAAACAAACTCTGGTGCGACTGCTCCGTTAGTGAGGTTCATTTGAGTAAGTGTGAGCGCTGCCATCTGAACCCTGGTGTGCACCAAACAAGCAGACTGAGATGGCTTTGATCCGCTTCAAAACAAACTCTGGTGTGGTTCGAATGAAATAAGAACGCAACAGGAACCAAATACTTATAAACAAACCAAAAACAGGAAGTATTGACGATGCGATGCTACGCAACATGATTTCACAAAGAGAACAAGCAGTGTATCCAAAACAAAATGAGCAGAGGGCAAACATGGAGCAATGAGGAGGTAAAATGCCTTTTAAAAGCTCTTTGTGAGTTTGCAGGTGGTGAAAATAAAATCATATACACACAGCGAGTGCGCATAGTCCAGCAGACGCCATTAGGTGTATTCAACTTAAAGTGACGCTGAGCAGACCGATCAGTCAATGGGTACTTTGATGTCATACACCCACAACGCCGCTTTAATTCAAACACACCTTCTCCTTTCATTTGGAGTGTTCGTGAGTTCTGACACGAAATATTCGTCATTCAACCCGACCAATCAGGTTGTGGACATATCACCATGCTGTTAGGTTCGGTATCTTTAGGTTTGCTGTCCAAAATTCCAGTGTCAACGCTAAGCGGACCAGGACCAAATGTATCATTTTGATGAGAGAGGACAACAAGGAATGGACTTATTAGACATATGATATTTTTGCCAGAAGCTGCAGTTTTAAGTTAAGAAGTCTCAATAATGGGTGTTTATTACGAGCACACAATTTTTTTTAAAACTTCACAAGACAATAATTGATGGCCTGGAGTTGTGTGGATTACTTGTGAATCATTGTGATATTTTTATCAGCTGTTTGGACTCTTCTTTTGACGGCACCCATTCACTACAGAGGATCCATTGATGAGCAAGTGATGTAATGCTACATTTCTCCAAATCTGGTCAAACAATTCAACTCTTCTACATTTTGGATGGCCTGAGGGTGAGTTTCTCAACAAATTGTAATTTTTAAATCAGTCCTTTTAAGTCAAATTAAACATTGTGCAGCATAAAAGTAAGTGATTCACTTACCCCTAATGCCGCCATGTGTCTACTGCTGAGGGTCTGGCAGCCGGGCTTCTTCTGCGAGACACAGGGTGGTGTTAACTCTGCATCCTGTGCTCCACTTCACACAGCTGCAAACAAACAAAAAAAAACACAAAGGCATTTATTTATTTCTACACATTTATACACAAAATGATTGCAAGGAAACTATTTTCCCCTTTGCCTTCAGAATGTTGTCAGCAAATAATATTTTCCGTTTTTCAAAATTAAGCCAAACTGCAAATAGCAAGGAACATTTTCCTCATGTTTTTCCTACAAATGTACTATTTGAGTTACAAAAAAAGGTGCAAAAAAAGCATGAGGCATCTTTAAGATAAAAAAAGAAGTTGACAAAGATATGCATGATCATGTCGGTGGAAAATATCACTTATACAAATTACAGTTGGCTGACACTTCTCTAAGATGCCCACACATACGTTTCTTGCTGGCCTGCTTGAGTCCAGACAGAAAGACTCCCGGTCTGGGAGTTTCTGTCTGTTCGCTATCCTGTGAAATTAGTGCACTTAAACCAAAGACATGAATGTAGGTCATCTAAGGATATGAGTAAGTGTGTATCATCAGAATCACAGCAGAACCAACAGTTGAACAATTTTAGAGTAGAAGATTTAACTACTCCTGTTTCACTCAGAAATACATCACACTATGAAATTAAAAATGGTCGTGAATACAATTTTATGTTGACTTCAGTAATTCTCTTTGTAAACTTAGACTCTTGACTTCCCAAATTCCAGTTTACGAACTAAACTTCCTGAACAAATCAACAGCAATTTAATCTACCATTGCTGAGGGCGGCACTTTACTTTGTTGTGGTACTACAGTGACATAAAAGAAAACAGATCTCTTTACAATACAGGAAACGGTGACTATCACAGCCTGCAGACTGGAGCCATGCGAATCTCAGTGGGTTTTAAAATAACATGACCAATAGTTAGATCGCTGCCACACAGACTGTCCAACATTTGCTTCTACTATTTGAAGGATCAAACCGACATTGGTGCAAATTAAATTAGCTATTATCTGTTAGGCGTGAAAACACCTTTGAGACTTTGACCGGAGATGGAATGTTTTGTCATGTTCTTATCATTAAACCTACTAAGGTAAACGCTCTGCATTTTATCATCATCAAAGTACACAGACAACTGAAGAACAAAACCAAACATGTGTTATCACGACAAACAAGAATTCTTGATAAGAAATTTCAGAGAATTTGCAGTCAAGATGCAAATATTTCACAGAAACAACTTAAACCCAAGCTCTTCATTCAATACACTCAGAACCATAGAGCTAAAAACACTCACAGAGCTAAGGGCTGCACGATAAATCGCATGCGATTGTCAGGCGCGTTTAGTCAGTAAAGCCGGTACTTTGATTAGTAGTAAATCTCCATCACGTGCGATCAGCTGGAGCAGCAATTAATACACAGAGCCGTAAATCACTGACAAGCTACGCAAAATCAAGCTCATAATCGCAGATGAATCGCATTCGATTATGCGCGCGATTTTGTGTAGCTTGTGACTGTGTAGCTTGACAATCGCATGCGATTTATCGTGCAGCCCTAAATTTGGGTGAATGAAACTTAGGTATATGTATACACACACTGCTCAGCTAGGCTAATTGACCAATACTTGGTTATTTTGAAATAACCATTCATGAAACACGAGCAGAATTCATTTTTGTGTAAATCGTTCATGAAGCTGTTCTCACATAAACTTTCAAATTTATAAAAGTGTTTGTATTTTCAAAATGTTAGTTCGTACAAAAGCTCTTGCCCTCTTTTTTAAAAAAAAAATTTGTGTGTGTAGCTGAGTTGATAACTGTAAAACGCAGCACTTGTCACTGTCAGTATTCACCCGACCGTAAATAGAGGAAGGGCGGGACAAATACTGACCAACCCAACCATCCTACTTGTACAACGACTGCCTACATCAATAGAGAAGTCAATATTACTGGTTACTGCTTTTTTATATTTAATAAAATTTTTAAAAATGAGATACTAGTAATACGTTGCCACTGTGGATATTCCAAATCACTGCAACTAAAGCGTCTCAGCTGGAAAAACGCTGTGCCAACAAAGCATTCTCAAGCGCCACCAGCTTGTCATTTTCAAAAGAGCACCGACAATTTTTCAGCAGGCTAAAAACTTTTTGGTGGACACACATTATTGAATATTTATTGTTAGGCATATGGCCTATTAATCCTTTTTGCATTTATGCAACATACTGGAGCCAAATCTGAGAAAGTAGACCAGAATATTCCACTGCGTTCCTGGACATGCAATTATGAATGAGCACTAATTATGACAATGCTAATTATCAATGAGCGTGCACTACTCAGAATTTACTCATATTTTTACGCAAGTTTCATGAATTAGGCCCATTGTTTTCAAATATTTTTCTGTAAATTTTGAGTAATAATTGTGTAAAATTCACAATAATACATATAGTGACAATATCACAGCTAATAATAACAAAATTAGTGCAAACTTTAAAACTAAATATTACAAAACACTTTAACTTACAGAAATAAGCTGAAATAAAGCAATTGTATGCAATCCGTCACACAGGAATTTCTGGAAACATCTTTTTACTAGGCCTGGGTAAAAAAAAAAAAAAACAAAAAAAAAAAAAACAGATTTTTTTATTTTAATCGATTTTCATTTTTACGAATCTAGCTATACTGATTCTTAAATGGCCAAGATTCAATTAGTCCAGCCTGTTTTCAGTTAATGAACAGGACATTGTAGTGCATCTCCAATCCAATAAATCGCAATAAGCTTTGTGCTTTGTTACTCTTGATATGAAACAAAGTCTCAGATTTCAATTTTTTTCTATTACAGTATTAAAACAATAAATTCTGTTTTGCGCTGTGACAGATCGCTGTAGCGCCTCAATTCAAAAGAAGCTGCAACGAGAAGTGTGAACTGATCATCTCCTCTGGTTTAATACTAGTTTTAGAAAAAAAAAAAAAAAAAAAAGCACAATGTACCAAAATCTGTATTCTGTTTAATGTAATCACTCCGTCAGTGTTTCAACCGCGGAAAGACATCAATATAACAGCGTGTAAACAATAAATGTCACATAACGTCACATTTACCTTACAAAAAGACATATTCGGTGACCATACGCATATTAGTCAGCTAGAAAAATGAACTCTAGAGGAGAATTTGCTAAATATACGCATCATATAACATATTCATTATCATTTTTACTGTTCTTCAATATTTAATGTTTGACTGAATAAATCAGTCAAGTTTTATGACAGCCACCATTTAAAGGTTTAATGTTTCAAGAAAATGAACTGGAGTAGAAATATAATTATGTAAATGTAACTTTACTATTATAAAAACTTAAATTAAGTATAATTTGTATACAAATCAGTTCATTTTAACCCCTAATATTATAACATAGTATCAGATAACTCTCGTGTATATTTTACAGCATTAGTTGAGAGTATTTTTTGCAAATTTGCAATGTACCTGATACACATCCTAAATAATCAATACTGAATCTGAATCAAATCACAAGCATCTTAATAGAATTTGAATCGAATCCTAAAATGTGCCAATACCCAGCCATTTTTTTTAAATCAAAATTTATGTGGTAATTCATGTGACTTGCAAAAAACGTACAGCAACAATAAAATTACATGTTAGTTATTTAGCGTATGTTATGGTAACTTACAGTTAAGCAATTAACAGGTTTTTACTGCATTTTTCTTTTTTGTAAAAATGATTTTTAGTTTACATTTAAAGGGGTCGTTCACCTAAAAAAAATTTTTCCTATGCTCATGCTGTTTCAAATGCATATTCTACAGTTTTCTGAATACAAAAGAACAAACTTCACACTTCTCTTTTCTGTACAACGGCACTGACTATGGCCAAGGTCAGCGTGTTATGTTGTTCTTATCATAATGAAAAACATTACACAACATTATTTTGTTTTTAGGCGCTAAGGTCACAGCAAGCCGTCACTGAAAAAAAAGGAGAATGATTTGTGTTAATTTACCTCATGAAGCTAAACTGTTTGATATAAAAAGTCAAATAAACCAAGCATTTTAAACAGCACAGCAGAATAAACCTGAGAGCAGTTTAAACCTCTCAAACACAGCTCTCTCTCCGTTACACATGCAGTCAAAGATTATCACAAATGCAATCTCAGCTCAAGCTTTCTACAAGAGAAACCAAAATCCACATTCAGCCAGGGCACACAGTGGAGTTTAAGAACAGAAACTTCCTTGACGGGAAGCACTCGAGCAAGTGGTCGAGTCATAGGCAATGCCCTTAAGTGACCTTAAATAAAGGGCGTCTCATACGCCACAGGTGAATATGGTTTTCATAACAGGGTGTGTCAGACGTTCTTATAGAAAGCGTCCAGCAGTAACACCTTTCGCCCAGTTTCTCACACATTTGCTGCTACAAAGGATTCGCTGTTATCCGTCAGCAGCTATTGAAGTGCTCTGGGAGACGGCCGGGCACACAGACGCTGCCAGCTGTATGAAGCGCTCTGTGAGGAGCTAATGAGGCGCCACAGTACGACAGACTTACTAAGCGGAGCAGTTTTGTCTCTGGAAAAATGGGTTTGTGTGCGACCCCAACGCTTAAATGAACACGGCCCAGCAATCAGACAAAAATAGTGGTTCACGCTTGTTACAAACAGTCTTTTATGGCCTGGCGCTAAAAAAAAATCATCAATTGAGGAGTGTCGGGTCTGTTTGAGGAGCTGGGAGAGACTCTACGCCTACAGAGCCGGACTATAAGATTGCTGAACAATTGAGATTTACTGATGTCATTCAGCAACCTGATAATACTGCTTTTCAGAGTGCAAGAGCACCTGGCCTAATGAATTATTAAATGACAAATTCAATAAACCCTTACAAAAAAAGTATAGTGGCGGTACCGTGGAACAGCAATGATATATGATTGTAAAAGCATGGTACTCTGATATGATGAGTGATTGAATGCTTAAATTTGCATGGTAGTAAAAGGCACTTTAAAGAAAAGCATGACATCACGTCCAAAAAATAAATTTGTATAAGTAAAGCACAAACATCACATTATTATTAAGTCACTAGTACACCTAAAATGCACATTTAGATATAATCTGACCCACTTACTTTCTTAATATACATTTCTTGTCTTGTATGTCAATTTATCAATGCACATCATGTCACATTACAGTATAAATTCATTAATAAAAAAAAAAAAAAAAACTTGTTTCTGAAGTTTTCACAAAATTCATACCATAACAAAACAAACATACAAACAAAAAAAGTCAAAGACGCTGGTCTAGGAAGTCAATTACAAACATTTTTAAATATCACTAGAAACCTACATTTTTAAGCAACTCGATGAAAGTCCAGCCGAGTATACTGTAAAAAAAAATAAAAGTCTTATACAAACAAACTGAACCTTGTTATTCCAGTAGCCAATTGGAAACAGCCCAAGCCACAGTTTCTAGTTTAAATACTTAATCAGAATCAATGGTGTGAAAAGTATTTCAACACACAAGCCTTTTAGCAAAAAATATTTTTCTTGAGATAAGCGTAGATGTAGTAACCATTTCATAAGTACAATAATTGATCTGGCCCTATTACCACACATTAGGATGTGCAATAATTTTAAATAGTTCAATAGTCTATCAGTTCGTTCCTAGCATATACTTTCTTATCAGACTTGTCTCTGTTGCTGTACATCTACCAAAGAAGAGTGACCTTTGCAATACTGACCCAGATCTGAAAGCATCACCACCAAATAATTAATAAGTTCATCAGACAAGGAGGCAGTAAAATCCCATATCTCTTAAATTCCGGTAGTTAACCTCATTAAAAACATCAAAATCACACTTAATCTGAGTTCATCGGCTTATTGCATGAAATCCTTTATCAAGGAATCCATTGTTCAGCTCTCTAAAAACTTCACCAGTTAAACAGGCTATAGGAGAAACTTTTACATTGACTTGAGTCTTGTTTGTGTTCCAGAATTCAATCACACACAGAGTTTAAAGGTTGGCTCCTTGAGATAAAATACACACAAAGCACTCAAGTAGCATGTTGACTCTTGCGTAATTCAGAGACTGTATCCTGAAAGACTGACAACATCATACGGGGAACTTTGAGCAAATACTCTGAATCACTTCCCCTTACACTTCTTAAAAGGATGAGCATTTGAAAACCCAGGGGTTGTCATTTATGTTCATTCGTGTGCTGTACGGCAGTACCACAGCATTTACATACCACTTTTTATGTGATCTTGATAAAGCCTGGTTCACAAATAAAACACTTTAGGTTTACACCCAAAACCATTATCGTTTACTATCATTAATAAAACACAAAATGAGAATTTCAGCACAATCTTTATACAACACTGGTTTTCAGGACAACAGGGATGGACCCTGTGATATAAAAGTACTCAAAAAGTAGTCCATATGGTTTACATTTTAGTCTGTTTCCTCACACAAAGCTATCATATGGCTTCTGATGTATATATATATATATATATATATATATTATTATTATTATTATTATATAAATCACGATTAATCGTTTGCCAGCCCTACTTGACAGCATCCATCCATGTTCACTTTCACTTGTAGCAGCATAAACATTATCTCACACAGAAAAAAGGAAAATCATATGTTTACAGTAAGTGAGCAAATTATGACAATATTCATTTTTTGGTAAACTAAAAAAACTCTTCTTTTTTAAAATGATATAAATAAAATCTTTCAAAAGTCCAACTCTCTATATGCTGTATACAGGAATCATCACAAGCTCTGACACGACCCACATTTACGGAAGTGGGACTAAAAGCCTATCAGCAGAATTCATCTACTATGACCCTGGATGCTTACAAAAGAGGAGTAGAAATTGCAGAACACTTAGGCCAAAACAAAGCAGCTTAAGACAACCTGATAACTTTCATAGAGTTAGATAACCTAAAATGAGCATAAAACATATGTAAACCTGAAGTAGACAACCCTAAAAACTACACTGTAAAAAACGATTGTGATTTATTAATGGTAAAAGACTGTAAAAATGCTACAGCAAAAACCTATTATTTGCTTAACAGTAAGCTCCCTTACTATATACGATGAATGGACATTTCATGTCATTTTGAAGTAAAATACAGTTTTTAGAGGAGTCATCGGATGCCCATTTTCCAGTTGATATGATTCTTTGGGTCTTAATGAAAAGTCTATAATATACTTTGGTTAAAAATTCTCAATGGTAGTGTAAAACAACACCCTTTTTAACAAATTTTTTGCCAAAATCAGCTCTTCAAAAATCATCCTGTTCTGGTCGAGGCTGCTTTAAATGTTAATGAGCTGTGCTCACCCCGGCCCTCTTTTCTCTCTGTGGAGTGACGAGCCTGTTTACTTTAGCCGCATTTAGCTTGCTAACTAGCACGTTATTAGGAAAGTCGATCACAAAGATTCATAAAAAAAACCCTTACACTCACTTCTGCTGTAATCGAAGCTGGATCACCAATGATTAGCGCAAACACAGACGGATATATGTAGATCGGGAGGCGCATTCCCTTCACAGACAAACGTAATCTACTGCATCTTCAGCGGCTCAGATGTCGGGAGTAAATGACGACCACTATGTTCATTATTACATCCAGCAACACAACACATCAATCACTCAATCAGAGATATTCTTGTCTAACTTACATCCCTCCTTCGGCATCGAAACAATGGAGGTCTGACTGTTACAGCTGATTAGGCGGGTCTGAGGTAAGACGCTCAACCACCGGAAACCACATGGATTTTTATCATTATAGGGTAGATGTGTGCATACACTACCAACACACATTAATGTTCAAACAACATGTAAAAGTGAACTTAGCATCCGATGACCCCTTTAAGTGGAAAAAAAAAACATAATTTACAGTGAAAAATTGACATTCGCAGAGTTCTCTGTGTTACATTTCAAATTTGAAGCGTTTTTCAGTTATGGTCATTATGGTTGTATGCTATGTCTACTATTGTTAAATGAATGTTTATTGCATTATTTCAGTATCATGTGTGTAATCATGATGGTTTAGTATTTGTGTGTATGACACCGTGCACCTTCTATATATGTTAGTATTTTCTTTCTCAGCTTGTGAAAAAGCTGCTTATGATGAGCTTTGGTTTATCATGTGATTTTCTCACCACTTATGTGGTTATCAGTGTATTACAAAGATACTAAACAGATTCAGTACTTCAATAGGTTGGTATATTAACATTATATCTAGGGCCCTATGAAATCCATTTTAATTTTTCTGGATTCCGTTTTTTTCCATTTTAACTTTTCTGGATTCCGTTTTTTCCCATTTTAATTTTTCTCAACTCCTTTTTAATGGTTAAATTAAATTTTATTAAATGAAAGAGCATGTCTAATTAATTAAAACCATGAAACTTATGCAATTACACATCAGTTTAATAAAGGTTTAACAAAAATGACATGTTTAGGGACCTATGAAATGTTTTCTTTTTTCTCACCATATGTTTTATTGTTATCAAATTCTGTGTTTTTGCATGTCTAATTATTTAAATGCATACTTAATTTATTCAAATTCATTCTTAAAACAGCTTTATGACAGGTTTTTTACCCTCAGAAATTCTGTGTTGTGTTTTTAAAAAAATGTTCTGGTTATCAAATGAAGGCATAAAACATTAATTTCATTTATCTTTTAATTATTAAATAATTAAGCAAACTTTTTTGGCAAACAAAGGGGAATTGACTATTAACATTAAAACATGGAAGAAATGTTGAGTGGTTATACCCTAAAAAATAATGTTTGTTTCATTTTAGTAGTAGCAGTAATAGAAGTAATATATCTGGAACAATGTCTTCAAGTTAAATCGGACTTTTATTTTGACGGGTTGCTGTGTCTACCTTTACATTTGTGTGTATGATGTAACGCTAGTTTTCCCAAAATGGAACGGTCAAATGCTCATGAAGTGACTCTCAGCAGATATTATTGATGTATTTATTATTTATGTCCTCATTTAGTAAGACGACAGACGCTGAAATCACCGCGAGCGTCACGCGTGCTTCATTGTGTGTAGTAAACAAAACCGCTCGTCTGCTCCATTCATTAAAACAGAGACACGCAGAACATGCAGGATTCACATTCAAATGGTATTTCTGCGGCGTAATATTTACAGATACTAGTCCATATTGCAGTGTGATTTAAGTTTAATGACCTACTTTTGATTAATTCATTCAAACTTTGACAAATTCTGTGACATTCCGCATTATTCAGTAAATTCCGTTTTTATGATTGGATTCTGCGATTCCGTCCACGTTTTCCACATCACGGGTATCATAGGGCCCTACATTATATCATTATAGAAATATGTTTTTTAATGTAAATTTAAGTTACATTTGTAAAACCTAAAATGTTGCTACTGTATTTTTAAGGTGAAATTTTAACAAACCTAGCTGCCAGTTTTTTACTGTAAATTTTACTCTTTTTATTTTTAAGGTGTAGTGATACTAGACAGGCCAATTAATCATCAAATATTTGTCAATTTTGATATTATAAGCTTTGGTCAATAACATGTGGCAGATAGAAATGTCAGTTAAAAATAGTTTGATGTTAAATATTATCCAAAATAAGTGCTTGTTCAATGTGCTCATGTGACTTTATTAAATTACGTACTGACTTTTTACACCCTAAGGCACTAGACAAAAATAATCCGGCTCATTGTAAAAAATGTGCCTGTGGCAACATTTCTGCAGAATATTGTGTTGCTTCTTGCACATTTTGCAACACTTCCAAAATGAAATGTCCTATGAGTGGCACTAAAAGCATGTTTTATCCAATATGTTTTATCCAATGTGAATTTGACCAGGTGAGCTACCGAGCAAGCTTTCTACATCAGAAAGCTGCAGTGGTAAGTACATCATTGGAGTTTTGCAAAAAAAAAAAAAAAAAAAAAAAAAAAAAACAATAATAAAAAATAATACACATATATGCATCACATATCTTAAAAAGCCTTTAAAAATCTCTTAAAAAGTATGAAGCTGAACAGATGATTAAAGCAAAACTGAAGTATGACATAACAGTTTATGAAGTGAGAGCTGAATCAACAACAAAAAAAAAAAAAAAAGCACGTTACCTATAACTGAAAGATGCTTTTTGATACACCGCCTTTAATCCACCTGATCAAATCTACATAATTGTAAATGTAAATCAACACCTCAGCAAAACCAGGGTCACATTTCACCGGCTCAATATTAAACTCATTTGGTTTAACGTGAGATAACTTCACATCAGTGTGAATAACTGCCTACACTGCTTAATGCCAGACCGCAGGCTTGACCGGTTTTAGAACTCGCTTTTCTGGGTATGCACTAAAAACATGGACAAACTGAAAGGCATTGTTTTCACTGAAAACCACTTAACTGTTGCTGGCACATTAGAGGACTGCGCAACAGCCATAGGCCACATGCTTTAGCCATTACTACAAAAGAACATAAAAGTGTTTAAAGCTTATTAGCATAAACAACACGCTTCTCATGATGACATGTACAGACGACATCAGGCTATCACACACTTTTAACACTCACGAAAGGCATGATATTGACTAAGCGATTAATCATGGATTAATGAAACATCATATGAATGTTTGACTCACTAGTTATGTCAGCAACTATGGTTAGTGTGTAAATCTTTTAAAACCTAATCAAAAATATTTCCAAAAATATATGAAAAGTTTTTTATTTTCATACCGTTAATATTTTTTAGCATTGAATCAGATCATTCTCAATGGAGAATCTAAATACTGTGATACTGTTTTTGCAGGATGCTGATGAAAACTATCAGGAAAATAATGTAACAATATACAGAATCTTGATGGTCGTCAAATCAGACTTAAAAATTCTTATTTCTTACCTTTTCGTTTGCAGTGAAATGCAACCTGGACTCATTTACAGCCTTCATGCGATTTACCATAGTAAAAAGGGCTAAACTGTACAAGGCCTCACAGTGCAAAATTGTAAACAGCATCACCAAGGTGGTGTCTTTAGAGCAATATTTAAGAAAACACTCTAAAAACCAACAAACTGTACATGTGGACATAGGACAAATCCATTTTCAATGGTCAACATGGTTATTAGAAAGCCGGAACGCGGAAATTTCACAGCTGATTCTCAGCAGAAACCAGATCAATGTGGACATCAACCAATGTCCAGACCTGACGACTTAATACGTCCATCATTTAGGGGTGTAGCGTACATCCCATGGGACGTAAGGGGGACACGTCCCCCACAACTTTGGGACAACTGAAAATTGTCTATTCTCCAATCAATACCGTAACAACGATATCCTGTTTGCCGTCCCCCTGACAATAATTTAAAGCATTCACAAAAGTGAATGTGTCCAAACACATGAAGCGGGACTTGTTGGTTGTTCCTGCTCCAGGAGTCTGGGGTGCAGGTTTGCACATGCTTCCCCAAAAAACCCTCTGGGCTTTAACTTTTTTTCTGGCCCAGATTTCATTTTAGCTTGCATGCAAAGCTGCCAGAGCATCAAACCCTAACTTTGAACACACAGATGGGCATATGATGATTATGATGGACAGGAAGCTCTCAAGAACATTCCAGGCAGGAGGAAGAGGAGGAGAACTGACCAACACAAGAACTGTAATCAGACACAGGAGTGCATGCTTATGAAACTCCAGCTACACTAAATTACACTTTTTCCCTTCTTACAAAAGATGACCCCGGTTAGGAGCTGCAGGGCCCGGCGTCGCCATACACACACACACACATTTACACACGTATACACACACATACAGCACGACCGCACATATAACAGCACGTATAGCCATGCAGAGCTGCCATCAAGCGGAAAAAACACAGCGAGAATAAATGAAAACTCCCCGTTTGCCGTCCGAAAGAAAGCTCGGGAGACGCATTCGTGCAATGATCAGCGGGAATCGGTTCAAGTTTAAAGGAACAAACCTGTTTATGGCCAGAGCGGTCCGCTGGATATTGGGTTGAATCCGAGTTAAATCCACTATCAGTAAAACAAAGAGGCGAAAATGTCCGGCCAGTGCCGAAACAGGCCGAAACAGCGCACTGAAGAGCCCTGCTGCGCATGCGCAGACTTTGTGGAAGGGAGGAGGGGTGCAAGAGAGATTAAAACCATTGGATTATACTTTATTTAATGTGTTTCATTCATTTGAAAAAAGTTACATGGATCTTGGTCAATTACATTTAGTGATTATGCTTAATAACGACTATTAAAATAAAGCACATTATATATAATTACATTCATTTATGTATACTAATAGATATTAACCTATATAATTTTTAAATAAAATAAAAAATCAGGTTTCTTTGGTTAATAGAAAGTACAGAAGAACAGCACTTTATAAATATATAGCACTTTATAAATTTTGATCAATTTAAAGCACCCTTGCTAAATAAAAGTATTAATTTCTATAATTTCTCCACAAAAAATATGCTGACTCCAAACTTTTGAATAATACAGTGTATAATGTTACAAAAGCTTTTTATTTCAGATAAATGCTGATCTTTTAATTTTTCTATTCATCAAAGAATCCTGAAAAAATGTACTCAACTGTTTTAAATATTGATGATAATAATAATAATAATAATAATAATAATAATAATAATAATAATAATAATAATGTTTCTTGAACAGCAAATCAACATATTAGAATGATTTCAAAAGGATCATGTGACACTAAAGACTGGAGTAATGATGCTGAAAATGTATCCATGATCACAGGAATAAATTACATTTTAAAATATATTCAAATAGACAGCAGATATTTTAAATAGTAAAATATTTCACAATATTACTGCTTTTGCTGTATTTTGGATCAAATAAATGAAGGCTTGGTGAGAAGAAGATAATTTCTTTAAAAAACATTAAAAATCTTATGGTTCAAAAACTATATCTATCTATCTATCTATCTATCTATCTATCTATCTATATATATGTATATATACAGTAGTCAACATTTGAAGTGGATCAAAAAAGTTCACTAAAGTTAACAAGAACAACAAAAATGGGCATTGTTTTTGGTTTTAGGACAACTTTGATGAAATGTCTATATATATATATATATATATATATATATATATATATATATATATATATATATATATAGGTTTTTTTTTATTTTTAACGTTCCGAGTATATTTTTATTTTTATGCTTTTGAGACACAAATCCTTTTTTAAAACACATTAATGTAATAAAATATTAAATATAAAACTATAAATAAAAAAATTAAATAATAATAAAATAAATTTAAATAATTAAAACCATTAAATACACTTACGATTTAGGCGTATCTCACTTCACAGGTCATCATGAATAACTATATTCAACATTTTAAATCATACCACAATGTCAGAATTTTGATATGATCAGTTCGGTTTATATTCATTCATTTTAATTATTATCTCATTTTAATTACCAACAACATGATTTTTAGCCGTGTATTTACCACCGTTTTACAAAATGTGACACCCAGAAAGCTTTAGATCCTTTAAGTAAATAATTTAATTAAATTTCCACACAAATATTAGTAAGAAAAAAGATCAGCATTTTCTTGAATTTAAATTTAATTAGTTCATCAGTTACTACAAACAAAGATTTGGTAAACTAGCTGATAATTGCGGTGATGATGATGATGATGATGATGATGATGATGATAATTATGATGAAAAATCTATAAGGTTTATACAGTCCCTGATCAATAGTCTGCATGACATAACAATGATGTGAATGTAGTGTTGACATTTTTTGGAACTGGGTTGTTTTGGAAAACTTTTGAACTACTGTACCTGATGCTCACCAAACTTTAGCCAGAATATGTATGGAGTTTCAGGAAACCGACCGGCGCTATGACAGCGAATCACGGGTTGAAGGGAGTGGTGATGTGATTGTGGATTGGATGAGTGTTGATAGGTTGAAGGCGCTTTACAACTCTCATTCACCGGCTTAAAGGTGAAACCAAAACAATGGTCTTTCTAAACAAAGCAAATAATCATGCTTTCGAGTTTTAGCTGTTCACTGTTTGGAAACGTTTGTCTGGAAACTGGTTAAACTGTGTAGATTATTGACAGAATTGTTTTTGGACCCAAATGGCTACACCGCTCTCAGAACCGGGTTTTTTCAAGAGTTTTTAAAACTCGTTTAATGTGATCGTGTGATCTAGCTGTGGTTCGAGTTTGTCATCATGGATGATGGAAGCGCGGAGACTCAAGCGCTCATCGGGAGCTCGAGAAAAGATGTTCGGTCTCACCTGAACGGAAGAAGAAACACGGCTACTGAGTTCAAAGTTTACAAAAGGAGATGGTTCATCTTATTTGTACTCTGCCTGCTAAATGGTTCTAACGCAATGGTAGGATGTTATACTCATTCATTTACATAAATCATGTTAATGTCTAACTGTTTGTCTTAATACTCTTTTATCAAAATGTTCTGTAGGCTATTTTTATATAATTAATATTATTGTTTTATCAAGTACAAAAATGCCAGGGGAAAATATCTGAATAGATCCAAAGTTGTGATGGGTCGTTCTTGAACGATTCGTTCATTTTGAACGAATCTTTAATGTGACTCGGGACGAACGAGTCGCCTCGGGGAGTGATTCGTTCAGTCGCGCATGCGCAACATCCTATTAGGTTCTGTACTGGAATTAGTTCACCTGTTTTAGAGTCGTTCGTTCACCTTATGGGGCTGTCACGTGATGAACGAACGACTCAAACCCGAAGACTCAAAAGATGAACTAATCAATTCTCCTTCCGGCTCAAGCTGCATAGGTTAACGTTACAGGGCTGTCACGTGATGAACGAACGACTCAAACCCGAAGACTCAAAAGATGAACTAATCAATTCTCTTTCCGGCTCAGGCTGCATAGGTTAACATTACGGGGATGTCACGTGATGAACGAACGACTCAAACCCGAGGACTCGAGAGATGAACTAATCAATTCTCTTTCCGGCTCAGGCTGCATAGGTTAACATTACGGGGATGTCACGTGATGAACGAACGACTCAAACCCGAGGACTCGAGAGATGAACTAATCAATTCTCTTTCCGGCTCAGACTGCGTTGGTTAGCTAATTGGGCTGTCACGTGATGAACGAACAACTCAAACCCGAAAACTTGTCAGATAAGAGGCGAGGTGAGCGAATCATAGACTAAAGACCCAGGTAAACAATGAATGAATCTTTTCTGTTTCTTATAGCATTATAGTTTTGTTTTGTTTGTAGTGTGATCAACGTTTGTGTAAGCAGTAGATGTGTTAGGGAGGTAAAACGTAACATTTTAATTATATTTTGCTAAAATGAACGAAATGACTCGAAAAAAGATTCGTTCATTTTGCTGAACGAGACTCAAAGGACCGAGTCGGTAAAATGATCCGAACTTCCCATCACTAGGTACTTCTGAATTACTCCGCCTCTAAACAACTTTTGTTTTTAATGACGTCACGAATCCCTCTTCCCCAAGCTCCCCGGGGTGTTTACTTTAAAGACCCAATGCAAATAAAGTTTACGTTTTATCGACTTAAGTCTACTATGTCTATTAGCTTTCAAATAATGTTCATACAAGTTGACACAATTGTGTTTTAACAAATGTATGCAATTTGCAGTCCTCTTCTTCCTGTAAAACGACTAAAAACTGACTCATCTTGCATATCCACTTTTTTGTCCAATAAAATGTTTCCATTTAACACCCAACCACATGCCACTGATTTGCAATCACAGCTATGATGTAAAATAAAACATATTGCCAATTTACATGAAAAAAAGAGATATTGCAATTAATTTGATCATTAATCAGCATATCATATTAAATTGAAATGCCTCTATTGATTTACTATGTCTGTTGCTGCTTAAGTCTCCCAATTTATCCAGGGTTAACACGATGTAGGAAATGTTCACACTTTCCATAGTGATCAGGGTCATAACAGGGTCTTCCTGACGGCCCAGCTGTAGTAGGACATGGATACGTCCCCCCGAGGCTATTATCTCTGAAGAGGGCGTGTGCCAGAAAGGGGCTTGTCAATCTTAATTACGCACCCGTAGCTCCCGTGGGACATGTCATTTGCACGGACACCATTGTATATGTGTTACAAGGCCAAGACGTCCAAAGCTGTTCATCTGAAATATGAGAAATCTACATCGTGTCTTGGCACACTGTGTTAAAGCTTAGCAGATGGTGTAATTCTGGGCTTATTTAAAGATTACAATCTTGAGGTAATCTGATGATGGCCTAAACCTGTAGATGTGATTCTGGATCGTGGTCACATGCATGTGTTAAGAATTTTTACAAAAATAATTTTTAAGTACAATCAGAACTGACAGTTCATTTTAGCAATGCATCCTGTGTTACACAAAGGACTTTGCACATTGACTGTGAAAACAGCAGCTATGCATTTGAATTAATGTGAAACAGCGTCCCAGTAAGTTGTGCAGTGGTGCATAAAATGACTGTATTGTGTTTTGGGATCAGCTGACTGCCATCTGTCATGCTGCTGCATGCATATAAAATTCCTGATAGCAAATAAATAAATGCTATTGTGTACAACACTGCAAATGGCCACTGTAAAGTAGTCAAGTAACTATTCTTCATCACCAAGTGTTTATTTGAGTAGCACTGAAACAAAATACTTGTATTTTATACTCAGTCCCATTCTGAAGGAAAATAAAATCATATACAATTGAAGTCAGAAGTTTACATACACCTTGCAGAATCTCCAAAATGCTAATTATTTTACCAAAATAAGAGGGATCATACAAAATGCATGTTATTTTTTATTTAGTACTGACCTGAACAAGATATTTCTGAACAGAAAAATCCTTCAGGTCCCACAAATTTTTTGTTTTTCAGCATTTTTGTGTATTTTAACCCTTTCCAGCGATGACTGTATGATTTAGAGATCCATCTTTTTACACTGAGGACCACTGAGGGACTCAAATGCAGCTCTTACAGAAGGTTTAAACGCTCCCTGATGCTCCAGAAGGGAAAACGATGCATTAAGAGCCAGGGGGTGTAAACATTTGAACAGAATGAGGATGTGTACATTTTTCGTAATTTGCCTAAATATCATATTTATTTCATTTAGCACTGCCCTTCAAAAGCTACAGAAGATACTTACATGTTTCCCAGAAGACAAAATAAGTTAAATTTACCCTGATCTTCAAATTCAGAAAGTTTACACCCCCAGCTCTTAATGCGTTGTGTTTCTTTCTGAAGCATCAGTGAGCGAAACCTTCAGTTGTCCTCAATGTGAAAAGATGGATCTAAAAATCATACAGTCATTGTTGGAAAGGATTCAAATACACAAAAATGCTGGAAAACCGAATAATTTGTGGGACCTGAAGGATTGTTCTGAAGAACAGTGGACAGTTTAACTGTTCAGGACAAACAAGGGATTCATGAACAACTATCACTAAACAAAAAAACACAGCTGTGGATCATTCAGTTAAGAACACAGCATTAAGAATCAAGTGTATGTAAACTTTTGAACAAGGTAATTTTTATAAACGTAACTATTATTTTCTGTTGTGGACTATATGTAATCTTTTATGTGAAATATCTTATTCAGGTCAGTACTAAATAAAAAATAACTTGCAATTTGTATGATCCCTCTTATTTCTGTAAAATAATTTAACATTTTGTAGATTCAGACTTGTATTTACTCCTTAAAATGTAATTTAGAATGTGGCTTGACTTGTATGATTGTACTAATAATAGAAATTCAAGTATAATTTGCACATAAACTTGCATGTGACTTGTGTTTGTCATATTTAGCTAATGTGAGGGGCCCTCTGACCTGTGGTTTCTATTTTGTGCAGCTTCAGCGGTTAAATGTTGAACTGAGACTTTGTGTCATATGAGTAACTTCTTGCACTTAATATATTTTATAAATGGCATATATCCATACATATATAGTTGTATTATTTGACTAGATATCAGAATAATCTACACGTTAAGCTACACCTTCATTTTTATTGTGTTCTATTTCTCCACAGGCATGGCTGACTTTTGCACCTGTGGCCGACCAGACAGCACAGTATCTGCAAGTCTCTCTAAATCTGGTCAACTGGCTGTCGCTAGTCTATGTAGTGGTTGCTATCTTCGTCAGTTTGATCACAACATGGGTGCTAGACACACTGGGACTGCGCTTCTCGGTATACAAAGATGTATTACTCTCAAATCTAGCTAGTTTACCAGCTTAAAAAACAACAACAATAGAAACCATCAGAGAAATTCTAATGGTTTCTACTACAAATACCATTACAGACATTACAAACCATCAACTATTAACCATTAAAACCATTACAATTTTGTATTTTTGGGACATATTCCATTAGGATTTAATGTTTTTAAAAAGCCACCAGTAGAAGATGATAAATTACCAGTAGAGACCAAAAGGGACAATTCCAAACTAATACGATTCTGTGATGGTTTCTATTGTTTTGTTTTCAGCAGGGCATTGTTGAAGTTATTGTTCTTTCTTTCCTGCATCTTTGTCAGTGTTGACTAATATCTCAGTTTTATTGTAAATATACATTTTTAGTAAATGTGGTATATATTCAATTGTAGTGTGACAGCATGCCATGTTTAAAAAATAGCCTAAAGGTTTATAAAGGTCAGTGGTAATAACAAAGTAATATTCACTTAAGTAACTAATAGCTTTCCATTAAATTACAATGTGTTTGTGCCAAATCATCTGTACTAACCTGCAAACTCACAGACTCAACTTGGTTCTTGAAGTGCAAAACATTTTGTCTTTAAGATAATTAGATTCACTTGTTTTAGGCTGTCACCTAGTGGGCACCTCACTTCAGTACAGCTGATTCTTCAGTAACCTAAACCAACAATAAAAGATGACGAAACACATGTAACCAAGTAGAAACGTAGGAAATAAAACTATATAATATATAAGGTTAAATATATTACAAATGTACATTAAACCTTTTATATATAAAACAGAATATTTAAGTTAAATATTATTCAATTGTGTTAGGAAGCAAAATGCTGTTAATTCTGTTTATTTGCTTAACACATTCATTACTAATAGTGTAAAATGTCATTTCACCCCAGAAAGTTATCAAACGCAATATAAATTTGGGATGTAGCCTATTGAAAAAAGTCACTGTGATGAAAATGTTCATGACAGTTCACAGTCAATATACTTTCTTCCTATCTTCTGAAACAGCTAATCCTGGGCTCATGGCTCAACATGTTGGGCGCTATCCTGCGTGTCATTGGCATGTTGAGCAGCATCCCAGAGCGGGCCATGTTCCCTATAGTCATGGGAGGCCAGACACTGTGTGCCTTTGCCCAGCCTTTGGTCATCTTTGCCCCCACCAAGCTGGCAGCTCTTTGGTTCCCTGATCACCAGAGGGCCACGGCCAACATGTTGGCTTCCATGGGTAACCTTTTTACAGCTCATATCTTATATGGTATTTCAATGACTGTACCTACTGTGGAATAGTAATATTCTTCTGCTGTTTTCCAGCAAACACTGTTGGCCTGCTGTTAGCGAACATCTTCTCTCCAATGATACTTAAATACACCAATACTCTTTTCATGCTGGTAAGACAGAACTTGGGCACAAAAGAATTGTATTTCTTGTATGATGCACATCTCTAACAGTCCCGTCGTCTCTCTGTCTGACTTGTAGCTCTTAATATATGCTATACCTGCCATCGTAGCCTGTTTCCTAGCAACTGTGGGGATCCGTGAACGCGTTCCCCCGACGCCCCCTTCTGCCAGCATGGTGACCTCCAGCTCTGAACCTTTTCTACAGGGGGTGAAACTGGTACTACACACAATTTTAAATAATCTGACATGAAAACTTGAATGAACTTTAATGCATGAGTAATGTGTGTTTTTCAAGAATTTATTAAATATAGCCTCTAATCAAAGGTGGCTTTTATGTTATTTTGTACTGCTGTCTGAGATTCACAGTGTTCTGTCACTTTCATTTACAGCTATTGACAAACAAAGCATATGTCATCCTGCTGGTGTGTTTTGGTTCAGGAATAGGGATATTCACTTGCTTTTCCACATTGCTGGAGCAGATACTGTGTGTTAAGGGCTACTCAAATGTAAGAATTATACATCCATACATTACACATTTACCTCAAACCATAAAAGCAACGTGTGCCATATTACATTATTAATATCACTTTCAATCATCTGCCAAGTCTGTAGAATATTAGTAGTGTTAGCTTTGTCAAGTCAAGATGATAACTTTGTCTGTATATGTTTGATGTGGCAGGACTTTGCAGGAGTGTGCGGTGCAGTTGCTATTGTATTTGGTGTTCTGGGTGCTTTTCTCCTTGGCCTGTACGTGGACAAGTGCAAGAAGTTTACAGAAGTAACTAAAATAAATATGAGTCTGACATCCCTCGGTGCCTCGGTTTTTGCTGTGGTGAGTAGAGTAAATGATTTCAGTGTTGTTAAAGGGTTAGTTCACCCAAAAATGAAAATTCTGTCATTAATTACTAACCCTCAAGTCATTCCAAAACCCATAAAACCTTCACCTTCAGAACTCAAATGAGGATATTTTTGATAAAATCCGAGAGCTTTCTGACCCTGCATAGATGGCAAGGCAACTGACACGTTCAAGGCCCAGAAACAGTCTATGCAGGGTCAGAAAGCTTTCGGATTTCATCAAAAATATCTTAATTTGTGTTCCGAAGACGAATGAAGGTCTTACGGGTTTGGATTGACATGAGGGTGAGTAATTAATGACGGAATTTTCATTTTTGGGTGATTTTGGTTTAATATGTGCTTGACCTGAGATGTTGTTGTGCTGCTGTCTGTCAGGTTTCGCAGTTAAGTGATCAGAAGTTCGTAATCGGTGCAGTATGTGCGTGGTTTGGATTCTTCGGGTACTCTGTATATCCCATCGCAATGGAGCTCGGAGTTGAATGCTCGTACCCTGTGGGTGAAGCAACATCCTCTGGATTGATCTTCGTGTCTGGGTAACTTTTTTTTTTTGTTGTTTTTAAACAGTGTTTTTAACAAAACCTGTTTCAGAAGTTATAGTTTTTAAAGTAATAGTTCACCCAAAATTGCTCAAAATGTATTCACCCTCAGGCAATCTGAGATCAAAGATCAATTGGAACAAATTTGGAGAAATTTAGCAAAAATTTATATCACTTTCTCATCAATGCATCCACTGACTCTAGTCCATCAATTTACATCTTGTAAAGTGAAAAGCTGTGTTTGTAAAACCATCAACACATTTTTGGATTGAGGAATTTGTTTCTTGCAGATGTGGTCAAAAGTTTACATACACCTTGCAGAACCTGCAAAATGTTAATTATTTTACCAAAATAAGAGGGATCATGCAAAATGCATGTTATTTTTTATTTGGTACTGACCTGAATAAGATATTTCACTTAAAAGATGTTTTCATATAGTCCACAAGAGAAAATAATACCTGAATGTATAAAAATGACCCGTTCAAAAGTTTAAATACGCTTGATTCTTAATACTGCATTGTTACCTGAATGATCCACAGCTGGGTTTTATGTTTTTGTTTTTTTGTTTAGTGATAGTTGATCATGTGTTCCTTGTTTGTCCTGAACAGTTAAACTGTCTGCTGTTCTTCAGAAAAATCCTTCAGGTCCCACAAATTCTTTGGTTTTCAGCATTTCTGTGTATTTGAACATTTTCCAACCACAACTATATAATTTTGAGGTCCATCTTTTCACACTGAGGACAACTGAGGGACACATATGCAAATATTACAGAAGGTTCAGATGGAAAAATGATGCATTAAGATCCAGGGTGTAAACTTGTGTAAACAGAAGGAATAACGATTCATTAAGAGGCGAGGGGTGAAAACATTTTGAATTTGAAGATCAGGGTAAATTTAACTTATTTTTTCTTCTGGGAAAAAAGTATCTTCTGTAGCTTCTGAAGGGCAGTACTAAATGAAAAAAAAAAAAAAGATATTTAGGCAAAATAAGAAAAATGTACACATTTTCATTTTGTTCAAAAGTTTACACCCTGGATCTTAATGCATCATTTTTCCATCTGAACCTTCTGTAATAATTGCAAATGAGTTCTTCAGTTGCCCTCAGTGTGAAAAGATGGATCTCAAAATCATACAATCATTGTTGGAAAGGGTTCAAATACACAAAAATGCTGTAAAACCAAATATTTTATGGGATCTGAAGGATTTTTCTGAAGAACAGCAGGCAGTTTAACTGTTCAGAACAAACAAGGGACTCATAAACAACTATCACTTTAAAAAATAAATAAATAAACAGCTGTGGATCATTCAGGTAACAACACAGTATTAAGAATCAAACCTATGTAGACTTTTGAATGGGGTTTTATTATAAATTCAACTATTTTCTTCTCTTGTGGACTATATGTAAACGTCGTGAAATATCTTACTCAGGTCAGTACTAAATTAAAAATATCATGCATTTTGCGTGGTCCCTCTTATTTTGGTAAAATAATTAACATTTTGCAGATTTTACAAGGTGTATGTAAAATTTTGACCTCAACTCTGTCTCAGGTAGTCTGAGGGTGTGTAAAGTTTTGGTGAACTTGTCTCTTAAGCTTACCAACTTTTTATAGACGTAACTGATGTGTTTAATGTGATGTTTAATCAGACAAATTCAGGCCGCCCTTTATTTGCTCCTGCTACAAGCTCTGGCCACACCAGTGGCAGAATCTCCATTATCTGTATGTGCTTCTGGAACAGATGCTGATTTGAGCTGGACAGGTGAGTGCTGCATTTATTTGAAATGTTAAAATACTATTTACTGAAAGAGACTATGCAGTGCACAGTGTTTACTGTGCAGTATGCAGTAAAAAGCACGGCCTTATTCTAGTGGGAGTAATTTTCCTCCCTTGACCGTTTCATGTCTCCCACCATGCTTTGCAAATCTAGTGTGCCTGGTTAGTGTACAATTTTCACTTCCTCTTTCCAGATAAACTGAATCCAATGTGGGTAGGGAAAATGTTTAAAATGGGAACAAGTCCAAATTAATCCAGCCTTCTGGCTTTTCCTGGTCGCTTGATGTCTTGATGAGTTAATGATAGAGTTGGGCTGAGCTCCAGGCATTCATTTGTTTCTTTCTCTCTTGCTCTTTTTCCTAAATGCACACACACATAGTGCCAGTGCTGGTGATGGCAGGCCTGTGTGCTCTGGGCACCTGCTGCTTTGTTGCCTTTTTCCACACGGATTACCGGAGACTCCGTGCGGAAGCCACAGCCTCACCAAATACGGTGACAGACCAGTCAACAGGAGGAGACACCTGGGCAAACAGCATTGATGCATAAAAGGATGGACTGATCTGACAGCAAGAGAAACCACTGACAAGAGTGTTTACGAACACTTTAAAAAGTCTTTTACCTCATTAACATTGAACATGCATGCCTTAAATGCTAGTTTGTTTTAAACTCAGAAGTGGTACCACCTCAGCTGCAACTACTGTTACATAAAGCCAAACTCATTAAGTAAAAAAAAAAAAAAACAGTTTCTGTCAAAGGTAACTAAGACAGAATGTTTTATGCAATTTTAATCTTAAATTATAAATGTTTTTACTGCAATACAGGGTACAGGAATCTAACGTTATATTTAATGCATTAATAATGATTTATAATGTAGTCTTTTTAAGGTACATAAGTTGTTGGTAGTTGTAAACTAATGGTATTAGTCATTTTATGAAATTACAGATATATTGAGTGCAATAAAATGTCCTAAGGACTAACGTTCTACCTTAAGTAATAGTAGAAATAAAGATCAGTGGAATAACCACCATGGAATTAAAAAAAAAAAAAAATCCTCACAATTCTGATTTTTTATTTTTTTTCCTCATTTGGCAAGATATATACGCAGAATTGATAAATGTAAACTCACAATTATAAAAAAAAAAAAAATAGTAAGGTACACTACCAATCAAAAGTTTTTGAACAGTAAGATTTTTTTTTAAAATGATTTTTTAAATAATTTAAATGATCTAAAATACAGCATAAGCAGCAATATTATGAACTATTTTTACTATTACTATTACTTTCCGCTTAAATATATTTTAAAATGTAATTTATTCCTGTGATCAAAGCTGAATTTTCAGCATTATTACTCCAGTCTTCAGTGTCGCATGATCCTCCAGAAATTATTCTAATATGCTGATCTGCTGTTGAAACATTTAATTATTATCATCAATATTTGAGTACATTCTTTTAGGATTCTTGATGAATATAAAGATCAGCATTTATCAGAAATAAAAAGCTTTTGTAACATTATACACTATACCATTCAAAAGCTTGGAGTCAGTATAATTTTTTGGGGGAAAAGAAATTAGAGAACTTTTATTATGCAATGCTTGAAATAAATCAAAAGTGATGATAAAGATATTTATAATGTTACATTTCTATTTCTATTTCAGATCAATGCTGTTCTTCTGAAAAAAATTCTACTCAGCTGTTTTCAACATATTAAATATTTTTGAGCAGCAAATCAGAATATTAGAATGATTTCTGAAGGATCATGTGACTGGACAAATGATGCACAAATTAAATTTTAAAATATTAAAATAGAAAGCAGTTATTTAAAATAGTAAAAATACTTAAATTCTGTTGTTTGGCTGTGCTTTGGATCAAATAAATGCAGGCTTGGTGAGCAGAAGAGACTTCTTAAAAAAAAAAAAACATTAAAAATCTTACTGTTCAAAAACTTTTGACTGTGTGTGTGTAAACTGTTTTGTTGTTTCCATCACCTTCTTTTAATAATAAAAAAAAAAGGTAATGGCAACTTTTTCTCCCAATTGTTTTTTTCCTGCAGTTATAAGTTTACATCTCACAATTCTCAGAATTGCAAGGTTTTATGCATTTTGTTTTTCAGAGAATTGTGAGGAAAAAGTTGCTGTTACCCCTTTGTTTCTATTTTATCATATTAGGAAAACAAGCTTCCATCCTATATAGCTATACTAGCGCTTAAATTGTGGTATTGATGCAAAATATTGCACAACTTTATGCAATACTGAATTCTGATCAGTAAATGTCAAAAAATTTTGTAAGACTGTATATTTGATGATTATCTTCCTCAGTGCTCCTTTTGCCTCTCAGATCTATGGTCTCTGACCTCTCACTTAAGTGAAGTATTTTCAGGTCTAATCAATATTTCATGGTCAATTATTTATTTAACAGAATTGCCATGTAATAAGTGTGACTGTACAGTGTGATGTACAAAAGGGTGCTCAGGAAGCATTCAAAACCTATATTGTACATTGCTTCTTATCTATTCTTGATAACTGGACCAAAACATTTGTTTGTATGTTAATAAAATTAATTATACAAATCAAGAACATTGTTTTTGGGAAAAAGTCACTTTTCACTCAATATACTCATCATCTGGTTGTCTCGTATATTTTATCTTAATTTTATGAACAGTTCCCAAAGGACTTGTGTCAGTTCACCTACATTTTTTTTTCCCAAAATATGCCGAGATGCATGCAAGAACAGAAGACGTAAGCATGGCAATTTTTTTTTTTTTTTTTTGGTTTTGTATTTTTGTAAAAAAAAGAGGAAGACATTTTATCATCCAAAACATGGCATTACAGTGGCAAAAGAGCTCAATCTGCTTTACAGAGGCACGCCATTGATAATGCAGAATTACTTGTAACTCAACTTGACTGAATGATTTTCCAATCAAAATGACATAAAATGCATTAAAATGAGTAGTTCATACCATGGTTGCTTGAGTAAAACAAAGCTCTTCATCATGGTTTCCTAAACACCTGGCAATTTAAAAGATCTACACTTACCACAGTGCCAATGACAATGGGTTAAAAAAGAAAAAAAAAGAAAACAAAAACACTACATAAACATATCAAGGGCCCCAAAAAGGGTCTGGCATTTCCCAAATCACTACTTACGAAACAACCATCTCCAATGATCCTGATGGATATTACTAAACCTTGCAGTGCCACATAAACAGGCAGGTGTGACAGTTTGAAGTGATGCATTGTGGGATTTCAGAGCTGAAGAGCACAGAACTGCTGGTAAACAGCCAGGATATGATGATCGAGCTCAGCGGTGAACAGCAGGTTCTCCAGAGTGCCCATATACTGCTGGATTATCACATGATGCTGTGGACGACAGTGAAGATTGAAGGCAATTAATAAGGGAGGTTAACTGACCAACAAAACACAGTATACATGTGGATCAGGACTACCATGAGGAAGATCTGCTGTAGCCTCTCGATGCAGTTCTTGTACCAGGTGGTGTTGATGTCTACGCCGCTTGTTTCACAGCGAACCAGGTGCTCTGTCAGTAACATAATGAAGCGCTGAAAGAGGAAGAGAGATAACAACAGTTCTTTTGTCATATTTTAGCTCCAGGCAGTGTCTTCAAATATCAAAATGAAACACAAAAGACACACAGAGAGAAAAGACATGAAAAGAATGTAATGTTTATCCTCTCCTGACAAATAGGAACAAGGTGTAAAAGGAGTTGTGACATTAACAGGGACACATCTTTTGCACCTTTTTTAATGTAGTTATGAAGCCCTTTATAAAAATGGATTAAGAAAAAAGCTTTTTGTATTCAAGATAAATTGGATCTGCATTGTCATGGACACACCTGGAATATAACCAGGAAAAGATTCTTTTGTTCACTCTGGGCCGACTCCACTTTCTCCTGCAGCCTTTCGATCTGTTCCTCCAACTGGCCCTCCTCATCCTCGCTGTTCTTCTCCATGTCCTCTTCGTCACCGCTGTCCCGCTGCTACAGGAAGAGAGAAACTTGTCAGATCTCAAACATAATAAGGCTCCAGCGCTCTGAGTAATTAGTGGGCATCACTCTGTATCAAGCTTCACATTAGTTGTTTAGGCCCAGAAAGGCAGTACGGACATTGTTAAAATAGTCCATGTGACATCAGTGCTTAATTTGTCTTCATTTGTGTTCTAAAGATGAACGAAGGTCTTGTGGGTTTGGAACGACATGAGGGTGAGTAATTAATGACAGAATATATATTTTTGGGTGAACTATCCCTTTTAGTATACATACTATTGTATTTTTTAATGAAAATAACCAATCGGTTCGCTAGATAAGACCCTTCTTCCTTGGCTGGGATTGTTTACAACCGCATTTGGGATTGTTTGAAGTCACATTTAAACTGCATTTTGGAAATTCAAGATCGGGGCACCATACCAGTCCATTATATGGAGAAAAACACAGAAAAGTTTTTCCTCAAAAAAACCATTTCTTTACGACTGAAGAAAGAAAGACATGAACATCTTGGATGACAAGGGGGTGCGTACATTATATGTGAATCTTTGTTTTGGAAGTGGACTCCTTTAAGGCATCCAAGCACATAAAAAAGACATTACATATTATTTAGGAAGCCTGTAACCATCTAAATCAATGATTTAAGAAAATACAGGTAACAAATACAGGTAATTTGCCATAGAAATATGCAGTTTTTTAATGTTTATGACTATTATAGCAGCAGCTGTGGTCCGATCTCCCTAAAACTTTGCATGCTTGTTTAGAATTGCCTGTGGCATGTGCTCACCAGGTTTTGTGAAGTTTTGAGTTTTCATTTAGGTTTTATAGGCTTTTGGGTATATTTAGACAGACTCCTTTTCTAAACATTATAGATTCCCAAAGAGTAAATTTCAACTTTATATAATTGACCTAGAAAGTACAGAAAAATTGTACTGCAGTGTTTTTTTTTTCCCAGATTGAGCAAAAACTTAGTTTTTAGTTTGCAAAAGTAGGTTTTTCACATCTTCAAGCATTTAACAAACAGTTTGATTGACAGCAGTGGTTCTAGAGGCAAAGTTCTTCAAAACGAGGAGGTCAATCATATGATACGAGTACTATGTGTATGTGTGAAAAACTGTGAAATATACAATCGTTTTGATAATAATCGTTTCAATACTTTTGATCACTGTAGTGTCCCCGTCAGGCCGTTTGGGGCGAGCCTTGGTGACGTTGCAGACAGACGGTTTGGTCTACCCAAACAGTTTTACATGGACATTGCTGATCCTTGGCCGGTCTAACAATTACAATAGAGTTTCAGGGCTATGCACTTGAACCCCTAAAAATAATCTAAAATAATGGGGGGCTTTGATCAAACTGACAATGCAAATATAATTTGTTCATTTATTTATAATCTGATAAGCAGTAAATAAAAATATAGATTCCAGACACCATACTGTGTGATTTATAGTACATTTACAATGTCTAAGAAATTAATTTCATCTGAATGAAAGTAGATTTTGTAAAGTAGTGTCTGTGACTCTAGGTACGATGTACAAAATTAAATGTAGTAATAACTCCTCAAAAGCACATGTTTTCTCAGGCACCTCATGAATTCAGTGCTGTGGCTAGACATTGTGACGGACACGACCACATTCCGTCTGGTCTATCCTCACTAGTTCCTGGATGAGAAAATCTGTTGCCGTTAGGCCGACACCTACATTATTACTACAGCAACCAGTGTTGACATTACAGATATTATCTGTCTGCACTGCACAAACATATGATGCAATGTAAGCCCTTATGAAAGTAACAGTGGGGAAAGTCTATCCCAAAGATCAGGAGTGCAAAAAACAAATCACAATGCTGTGAAGTTTAAACAAAAGCCCATGCGTACAAGTGTCTTGGCAGTCAAACATATTTGTTTCTCTACCTTTTTGTTGTGTTGCTTCTCCAGCTTTTCTTTTGCCTCATCCAACTCTTTCTGGATTTTCTGCACGTGTTTGTTCATCTTGCGGATGGTCGAATGTAGAATCTCCCACACGTAGAACCTGCATACACCCAATGAATGTAAATCAGATACAGCTGCAGTGACCTCACCAACAGGCAAGTGTGTTCTGCAGGTTTACCTTGTGAAATCATGAGCCATTTCGGGAGAAAATACCCAGTTGGCCACAGCTGCACAGTCCACGATCTGAGTCCGAATCAGCTTGTCCACCAACACTGAGATCATCTGAAAGAGTAGACTGACAACATGAGCTTTCACAAATGCAATGTCTGGTGTGCAATTATAGAAACAGGACCTCTGAATGATCCCACCTGAGGATGGTTCCTCCAGAATTCATACAGAACCCTAAGGATGTGCAGTTTCCCCTCATCGCTGTCTGTAAGGGTCTTCAGAACCTCGTGGAACCTGAGAGAGACAAGAAATGCGTTCATTGCTATTTACCAGAAGAACGGCACCTGAGTATTTTACAAGCTTTGATACGTTCTCAATGATCTGTGCTTTTAGCAATTACAGGCAGCGTTTGTGAGCAGAAGGAGAGGGAACACGGAGCCAGCCGCTGGCAGGCCTGTGTGGGGTTTGGCAGGAGATACTCACTTGGCCAGGGCACTGAAGGAATGACTGAAAGACTTCGCAGCCAAATGGAGCAGCGTCTGCAGGAACACTTCAATCTTTAGAGGGTTGAAACCATCGCCCTCGTCTGGATAGAGAGGAGAAGTGCAGTTACATACAGAAAACCACACATTTACATTCACTTAAGACATACTTTTATTCAAAGTGATATACAAATTTGAAACACCAAACAACCTGTAATAAAAGTATAATGGCACAATTCTGTGATTTTATGAGTAAAACTGAAATGTAATATTTATTTTTGTGGTAACATGTAATAGTTTACCTCAAAGGCCTATTTGATTTAACCCATATAAATTAGTTTTGCTGGTATAAATTGCATATACTGTCAAATTGCAGTTTCAATGCTGCTTTAAAGGGCTCTACACAATTCCAGCTGAGGAATAAGGGTCATGTCTAGCGAAAGCATGACTTTTAAGACCAACCACACTCCTGGAGGTCCCCCAACACTGCATGTTTTCCAAGGGTCCTTAATCAAACACACCTGATTCAAATCATCAGCTCATTAGTAGATACTCCAAGACCTGAAATGGGTGTCAGACAAATGAGAGATGCAAAATGTGCAGTCTTGGGGGGCCTCCAGGAACGTGGTTGGGAATAACTGGGCTAAAGAATACCCATAATGCACTATAAGAGTCATGTGCAGAATGAATTCCCGCATCTCACCCGCAGCTAAATCATCCTTCCATTCATTTTACAATGCACTCGTCTACAGCATTCAAATGTAATATAACACGGGTATAAATTAATTGTAAGTTGATTATTAAATTGTTTAACTAGGGTTTATACATAATTTCCATGAGAGTTCAAGATCAATCTTTTAATCTTACTACAGGAGCTGCCAGTTTAAAATGATTAAACTGCAAGCACAAGTTATGCAAAAGTGGCACAACCTTTCTGAATTCATTAATTCCTTCCAGTGGACTATATTAGTGGACTAATATAAGGAACAGTGAATGAGGATATAGGGGCAATTTCGGATACAGCTCCAGATTCGAAGACCCCTGCCCTAGACTAAAGATGTTGGACTATGACTGGCAAGTGATTTTAAAATGACATATGAGACCAAAAGGCAGACCCACCATCATCATCATCCTGGTTTGGATTAGGGACATCTTTTAGAACAATAAGAATCTCCTCATTAGATGCCCGGTTTTTGATAGCATTACCCACTGTTGTTGCCACCGCAAATCCTGGTAATGAACCTGAAACAAATGAAAAGATAAAAACAAGCCACATTACACAACAGTATCATCAAACCATACTGAAATATCACAAAGCTGTAAAATAATAAAACGCCACAGAACTGGTCGGCTGTCACTACAAAAATGTAAAATGAAAGACTTCTAGTTTCATCACAAACGTGTGATGCGATCTGGAAAAACCCATTAGATGTCACACTGGGACGTTGTCAGGAAATTAAAAAAAAAACAGGTTGAATGTCAATTTGTGTGTCCACATTAGGTTCTCATGACATTATTATTCTCTGAGAATATCTCTTAAAATATCTTGGCGAAATTCACCTGTTTAGTGCAGAAAAAGGCGTTTTATTGCAGCAAGCAGAAATGACTGTCTTTCTCTTATGTTAAGAATGTGCTGCTGAGGTGCTCTCTCTTAACACCACAGAAACACTTAACCTATCAAAATAAACCACGTAACATTTAATAAAGGTGTATGAATGCATATTCTCCGCCAGCCCTGTGTAAACTATGGCACACAAAGTTTTTTTTATTTATGCATTTATTTTTTAGTATCGTGAGGTGGAGCACAACAACGCAGTCTGAAATACTGTAGCTGCCCACTTAAACTGTCTTACTTGTCTCCATCTGCTCAATCTTGGTGTCAGTCTTATGTCAGTGCCCTAAACGATGTTATAATGTACTATTTCACATCCAGAGATGAAGGATCAGATGAAGGATCGGATGGAGTTACTAAAGAGGAGTCGTCAGATGACAGTCTGTTTTATGCCCATGAAGAACGTTAGTCTGTTTTGTGTAATGATGCAGTATAGCGCTCCTGACTTGACAGACAGCTCTCGTTAAACTCGTAAAGTGAAAGATGTTTTTCTCTAAATTCCATTTCTAAAAATCATCGCTATCAGCCAACTTAAGATAGCCATAACTTTTGTTACATTCAAACTGTGAACAAAATAAAAATAGTTTTGACACCAGCTTTCGTACGGCATTAAAACCTAAAAAGGGTAAATTTCACCATGTGTTGGGTTTTCCTAGATCACATCACATATATACACAAGCATGCATGCAAAGACAATGTACACACTGAATACACTTGTGTCTGAACATACCCTCAGCCTCCTCTCCATATTTATGGGTGCACACAGGGTTAGCTGGGATCAGAGCAGAGAAACTCGGAGGAACGATGTCCACTATCCGCTGATGGTATGACAACCTGCAGGTTTATAATCAAGGCTCAGTGTAAATACACAGAAGAAACGTGCATTAACCGGTTAGCAATTATAAAAAGAAGTGCAAAATTTACCTCATACACTTTTCCAAAACTTCTTTAACAAACTTGGGTTTGGGCTTTTCAATGTCTTGAGTCAAGCAGTCAGCCCTGTAGAGATCAGAATTCAATACTTAAATATAATAAAAACATCTTTTTATGCACAAACAGAATGCACAGGCTGTACAAATGATTCCCAGAGGATCCTCACCAGTCATCCCAGCTCCATCTGAACTGGAAGTTACTCAAATGATGAGAGAACCAGTTGATGAGCCTGAAACACAGAATAAACCACCACATTAAAGAAACATTAAAAGGACAAAAGCTTTGAAGTTTCTCAAGCCTCTCTGAAGTCAGTGTTGCTAACATTTCTTTTTTGCTGTAGTAAGAAAACTTTTAATGAGGATTAAATTCAAAGTCGGTCAAAATTTTAGACTTGGAAAACTCAGCTGGGCAATTTTACTTTGTCAGGACAAGATATATTATTTAAACCAATGTAGTTCATAAAAATAAGCCAACTATTCAACTTCAAATTGAAGACTCACCGGTCTATACAGGTTGTGTTCATTGTGTCCAGCCTCATGTACATCATTTCTGTGGCTTGAGCGAGCTGAACATCAGCAGGTTAAAGAAAACTTTACATTTTAAATTTGAGACAGCTGTGGCACAATGTGTAAAAGAAATCAGTTAATAAATTCATATGGCTTTCAGTCAGTATGAAGGATACAACTTGTGGTAAAGAGCCTGGTTGCAGTTTGCAGAGCTCAATGAGTAATGCGGTGTACATGACATCAATGTGAGGAGGATTGGGCAGCTGGAATAATTCGCCAAATATCACCTACAAAAGATACAAATATAGCATTAAATTAAAATATCCAAGTGCACATTTACTGCATTAACAGTAGCCAAAATATTTAGCCAAATGACACATTTTACCTCCACAATATGGTAGTTAAGGGGAATCTTGTTTTTTCCAGGGTAGCTGAGCAATTGGGCAGCACTGTGAAAATACAAAATATAGAGGAATAAAATAAGTTTAAAAAAGTCCAAGTTTAAAAAAAACAAAAAAAACAAACACTAAGGCCTGGTTTCACAGACAGGGCTTAAACTAAGCCAGGATTAGGCCACAGTTCAGTTAGGCCATTTAAGTATTTTTTATTAAAAAAAAAAAACATTACTGGTGTGCATCTTTAGACAAAACAAAGGCACTGATATTTTTTACGATCAGTCAGCGAAAGTTTCTTTCAGCTGAAACAGCTCAGACTTGCATTGTAGTCGGGGACTAGGCTTAAGCCTTGTCTGTGAAACCAGGGGTAAAAGTAAAAAGTAATGCTATCAGCACATGCAAAGGACTGACCAGGTCTTCCTCTCCCTCCAGTGAGACTTGATGATGCAGTGCAGGTTCTCCTCAATCACAAAGCGCTCGACTGAATGACTTCCTGGCATCACAGGCCCCTAACAAAAGACAGACAGATGTAAACACACTTACATATACAAACAGCATTTACAAGAACATGAAATGAAACAAATTTAAATTAAATTAAAAGAATTAATAAAACCTTTTTTGTAAGAAATAATCCTTTTATTTATCCTTTTATTTAATCCTTTTAGAAAGAATGGATTAAATCAATCAAAAGTGACAGGAAAGGCTTTTGTGTTTTCCATTTCAAATAAATGTTTTGAACTTTCTATTCATCAAAAGAATTCTGAAAACTATGTAGCATTGTTCCCAAAACAATGGACTAGATTAGAAACATTACTGCACCTCTGGGGCATCAGTGTAGTCAAACATGCGAAAGACGACATGGGGCATGGGGTAGACAGCGTCATCAGAGTGGGCTGGAGGTGTAAAAGGGGGCAGGTTGTGCTGCAGGGCTTCACACAGCACGCTGTCAAATGCAATATAAGGCCGCAGGATGTGACGCTCCTGCCAGCGATCCTTCTTCAGCTTCTGTACCTGAGCCCAGAGACAGTCCAGATACTACAAAGAGACACACAGGACATTAATTACAAAGAAAGGACAGAGCAGCTCTCAACTATTGAGCTGTAAGTCTGTTCTGACATGGTCACTGACAAGAAGAGTCATGTCGTTCCAAACTCTCAAGAAATTAAACTTCAAAACAAGTTTACAAAAAAAACATCCTTTCAATTAAACCTGCAAGATTTCGGTCCCTTCATCTTAAAATACATGAATAAAATGCAATACAAACTGCATTAACTGGGTTTCAAATTGTTGCGTCGCCACTTGCAGTCCGACGTTTTAAAGCAAAACTAGTTTAGAACAACTGTAATTAATCGCTTATAGGTAAAGTGATGGGCATGGATGAAGCCTGTGGTCAGACTCTCACCTCTTCCTGTGGGTGGGGCTTTTCTGCAGTCCACACCTGCAGCATAGGAACATGAGTCTTCTGACGCCGCCTGTAACAAAACCCAGATCATGACATTTCACAGCAGACTCCTCTGAATTCTGTCATCTGCTTGTAGAACCACATATGAGCTGTCATTTATCATATTATCAACATGATAATAATTTAGCTACAAGTTATGGTTTTAAAGAATGATATCAAAACAAGCACCTTTTTCTATCAGTGCACAATATAAAGGGATACATTTTAACCCTATAAAGCTTACTGTATCAGATTCGATATACAAGTTTCTAAGGCCTCTAAATTGTCTTCACAATCAAAACTTTGCTGAAAACCTATTGTCCAAAATCCTCATTCTGTCATCTGATTGATAGTTTGTTTTTGTTTTATAAGTAAAAGACCTTTTTAAAAACATATAAAAACGTCCAATTCAGTTTGTGCCTCACATGCATTTTTTTGCTGTATTTAAAATGATTTTTATATACAGCTTACATCTTAATCATCATTAGATTGCATTTAACTGTATGTTTTGCATCATACAAGCTTTAAACTATTCATTCAAATATGATATTACCAAGACAATATTTGAAAACACAGACTGACAACTGACATTTATATGAATTTTTATTTAAGTAGTCTGCTAGACTGTTATAGATCTAACTAATTTACATTACAAGCCATTTTTGTCAATAAAAAATTAGAATATTTAGAATATCAGAATAAATTTTTTTTTTTTCATCCTTGAGTTTAATTTCTTACAAAACATTTTGTCTGAAAGTTCAATAAACTTTTATTGCCATTTAAATTTAAGATTATTATTTTATACACTAAAAATTAAATGTTTTTGAACTAAGATTTTAAATATTTTTTTAAAGAAATCTCTTCTGCTCACCAAACCTGCATTTATTTGATCAAAAATGCAACCAAAGCAGTAATATTGTGAAATATTTTTTTACCATTTAAAATAAATATTTATCTGAATATATTTTGAAACGTAATTTACTCCTATAATCAAAGCTAAATTTTTCAGCATCATTACTCCTGTCTTCAGTGTCAAATGATCCTTCAGAAATCATTCTATTATGCTGATTTGCTGAAACATTTATCATTATTATTATTATTATTATTATTATTATTATCATCATCATTATCAATATTTAAAACAGTTGAGCACTTTTTTTTTTTTTTTTCAGGATTCTTTGATGGATAGAAAGCTCCAAAGATCAGCATTTATCTGAAATAAAAAGCTTTATAAATCTTTATATTAAATACTATACCATTCAAAAGCTTGGAGTCAGTATACTTTTTTTCTGGGAAAGAAATTAATATAAATTAATACATTTATTTAGCTTTAAATTGATCAAAAGTGATGATAAAGACATTTATAAATGTTACAAAAAAATTATTTTATAGATAAAAGCTGTTCTTCTGAACTTTCGATTCATCAAATCAACCTGAAAAAAAATAATCTTCTCAGTTGTTTTCAACGTAATAAATGTTTTAATGTTTTGTGCAGCAAGTCAGAATATCAGGATGCTTTCTAAAAGGATCATGTGATTGGAGTAATAATGCTAAAAATTCAGCTTTAAAACCACAGGAATAAATCACATTTTAAAATAGAAAGCAGTGATTTTTAATAGATAAACATTTTAAAGTTTTTGCTGTAATTTGGATCAAATAAATGCAGGTTTGGTGAGCAGGAGACTTCTTTAAAGAAAATCTTACAGTTCAAAAACATTTGATTGGTAGTGTATGTCAGGCTTTACAGGGTTAATATCATAGCCTAACATGTTTCAAATCTTGATGGTTCTACATTATTTCTCCATCAATATTATTGGGAAATATACTGCACTACAACAGATAATGTGTTGCAACTTACGTTTCATGACATCTTTTTGGGCAAATGAAAGGAATTCTACAACTGAAAGAGGAACCTACTTTAAATATCCCTCAATTTGGTTGAGCAAGCGATCCATTTCCACATCCTTCTTCTCGTACAGCTCCTTGCCAACCCATGGCAGACTGGACAGCACAGCGTACACATACCAGTCAGACCGCACCTGTACGGAAACATCTGTCAGCCTCACGATTATCTAAGAACATGACCTGCTAGGCATGCTGAGGTCACATGACGTTCACCTGTGGTATGTCTTCTTCCTGTGTGACACTGACAAAGTTCTCAAACATAGCCACCATGGATGGAGCCGCAATGACATGACAGTTCACCAGGTCGCTGAGAAAGCGCACCTGCAGTGCACATAGTGAATTAAACATGATTGAAAGTTATAATAAAGCTGTGATACGTATTTTTTCTTTCATAAACGCTGAACAACACATACCAAGTAAACGGCTTCAGAGTAAAGGTTTGATTTTAGCGTCTCCTTAAGTTGTCGGATCATGGCCTCCACAAACTCTCCTCCAAAGTTGTAGTTGCGAGCATTGAGAAGTCCAACAAGTGTAGTGTACACCGTCAACTTCTCCGGCAAAAGTCTTGCGCTGTGTGAAACAGACAGAACATCAGCTGCATAGTTAGATACACTTTTGAAGCAAAAGGAAACATTGAACATTTGGATTTGTACAGGGCAGGTCACTTACACAGCGCATAAAATGCGCAGGATTTTGCTTTTATAATTAGGAAGATCAGCCTCCAGGACACCAGCAAGACCCTCCAAATTGCTTTCTAAGGAGGATGTACTCTGGAAGAATATACATTAATCAGCTATTATGTCCAAAAAAAAAAAAAAAAAGAACTTCCGCATGATCAGTAAGATGTGCAAGACTATACCTTCTCTCCCACTCGACATATCAGCGACTCCAAGCGGTCTTCAATCTCAATGGGTTCAGATGTCCTCCTCCGTTTGTGAGGCTGGGAGCCAGCTGGAATGAAAAACTCAAAAATATGAGTCTTAAACGTGAACTTTTATCTAAATTTAAAATTGACCACGTATATTATCCTCTAACAAGGCTCTATGTAATTTTTACAACTGACAAAGTTGACAGTGCTATCAGCCAATGCTGACAACAAATAAACAGCCAAATAACTAAAATCAGGCATAAAATTTGTCACTTTTAACATATATCCAACACAGTTATCTAGATTCTGTAGTGCAGTTTTGTGGATGCCTTACTGCAAAAACGCTAAATAAAAGTAATATGACAGATGCAATGAAACAGTACTAAATAGTGCAAAGTATAAGCAGTTAAAAAAGCTCTTTCTCTTGTTAAAACTAAAAAAATCTGTTAACAAAATGTATAATCATTTGGAACCAATCGTCCTAATAATAGCATAGTGTCTTGAAGAGACTTGCATTCTGTACTAAATTAGTATAATTCAAATTCAAGTGCTTTGTTTATCTGAAAAAAGTAACGTTTAATTGGTTACTTTGGGCTTAACGTTAAATGCAAATGCACTTAATGCAAATAACAGACTACATATGCCAAATACTGCTCCTTTCGGCTGTCATATTGTTGGAAAGTCTTTTATTCACTTCAAAAGAGTCAGCAAACGTGCAATATGAAAATTACATAAACACATCTCTGTCAACGTGCATGCTACCATGCTAACCCACTCACCATCACTCTCATCGCTGTGCCTTCGCCTCGACATTTTTCAAATTAAATACTCAATACTTCCGTTGAAATACTATGAAAAAACCGCTAAGAACACACTTTTTGGAACTGCTCTATAGCACCCGAATTGCGTTCCGCAAAGCTTACAGCTTTGAATGGTTACAGCCGTTAGCCACACTAGAAAAATAAAAGCGGTTGATTTAAGGAGAACACATCCGGGCTAACAGCTGCGTCAACGGAAACACGTGTATTGTTGCGACTCGTGCTGAGAAGTCCGATTCATCACCGAGAATCGGTTCCTTCGAGAGGTTCGTTTTCAAACAATTCAGTAAATCCTTTACGCCACCATGTAAGATTATGATTCTTTAAAACGGCATTCCTCAGGTATATTTTTTCACAAATACAGGCAGAAATCATTCTAATATTCTGATTTGCTGCTCAGAAAAAAAAGTTGTTATTATTATTATTATTATTATTATTATTATTATTATTATGCTGAAAACAGCTGAGTATAATTGTTTCAAGTTTCTTTGATGAATAGAACGCTCAGAAGAACAGCATTTATCTGAAATAGTAATCTTATGTAACATTATAAATGTTTTTATCATCACTTTTGATCAATTTAAAGCATCCTCGCTAAATGAAGGTATTAATTTCTATAATTTCTTTCTAAAAAATAAAATAAAATACTGACTTCAAAGCTTTTGAATGATATAGTGTTTATAATGTTATATAAAGGTATAATGTTACAAAAGGTTTTTTTTATTATTATTTCAGATAAATGCTGATTGTTGGATCTTTCTAATTATGAAAGAATCCCAAAAAATGTATTTAACTGTTTTAAATATTGTATATAATAATAATAATAATAATAATAATAATTTTATAATAATAAAAATAATAATTTTTGAAGGGCAAATCAGCATATTAGAATGATTTCTGAAGGATCATGTGACACTAAGACTGGAGCAATGATGCTGAAAATTTAGGTTTGATCACAGGAATAAATTACATTTTAAAATATATTAAAATAGAAAAAAGTTGTTTTAAATAGCAAAAGTGTTTCAAAATTGTGCTCTTTTTGCTGTATTTTGGATGAAATAAATGCAGGCTTGGTGAGCAGAAGAGATTAAAGAACATTAAAAATCTTACTGTTCAAAAACTTTTGACTGGTTGTGTCTTTACACGTTTAATGTTTGCAAGTGAACGGAAGTGTGTCATATTAACTGTTCTTGCAGAGTAAAAAAAAAAAAAAAAAAAAAAAACACGCTTTAAACTTGCTGTCTCTAAGCGTGTTTACCTGATAAAAATAATTTAGAATCAGATTCAATGAAAAGATCCGACTCAAAAGAATCATTCGTTCGCGAATCGGACACCAGTAGATGCGACTCATTTGATCTCCACAGCCATGAATGCACGTTTAGTTTTTGTGTGTTCAATTTTATTAACCTGTCAATAGTGTTTAATAAACCGGTTAAGAATTGCACGAAAAGACGTTAACATTCTTTATATGACGGTTTTTATTATGGCGTTTTGTTTTTAAAGTATTAGACTGTGAACTGTGATAGGTAATAGTTGGTTTTATCTCATACACAATTATTGGAGATCAACATTATAGTTATAATGGCAAGTGTGCTTGTTGATTTGGATGTTGAGAGTCTTGGACCAGAGGTCCGTAAAGCAGACAAACCTGACTTTTCAGCAACAAGGAAATTGTACTCTCATGTCAAGAAAACGGTGAGTACAGTCACTTTAGGTCTGCTTATTAATATGATGATTGTAGTGTTTAATAGCTTCTTTTCCCATGGTGTTTAGACGTTTGCAAAATTTGTGGCTTCCAAGAAAGTTCCTCCAACCTGTGAAAACCCCTCACTTTGGCACTGCTGTGGACAGTCATTCAAAGAGTCATCATCAATCCACAAACATGTTGCCAACAACCATGCCAGTGAGATTCACCAGGTGACCACTGAGATGCTGGACGTGATGCTTCACCTAGATCAAAGCGAAGAAGAGTCCATAAATGAAGAATCAACAGATATATCATCCTGGATCCCTGATACAAGCCACGTCCCAGAGGATGAGCTTATTAAGTAGGTGCACTTCATGTTTCTGATATCATCTGCTCTGCTTATATGAAGACTGATCATAGTTTTCATGGAGTTCATCTGTTTTAGGGGTCCAGGTGAAGTTCTGCTGTATTACTGCTACTGTCAGTTAAATGATCCTCAGATGATTTGTCAGTGGCAGAAAGACCTTTGTTTAAAACTTAAACTAACAGGAAAGGTAAGTAAAATCATCCACAAGTCACTAATACAATTTGTTCAAGACACTTATTGCAGTTTTACTAGATTGAGGCTGTTCTTCCCCAGGTACGAGTGGCTGCTGAAGGTATCAATGGTACAGTTGGTGGCACCAAAACAGCCACTAATCTTTACATCAAGGCAATGTTGTCACATCCGACCCTCAAAATAATGCAAGTGCAGGATTTCAAGGTAAAGTGTTTGTGCCAATGTTCAAATTACCATAGATAAGATGCACAAATTGAATTCAAACAATGCTCATAATAACCGGAGGTTCTCATCTTAGTGGTGCTAAATGTTTCCAGCAAATCAGCATATTATAATGATTTCTGAAGAATCATTTGACACTGAAGACTGGAGTGATGATGCTGAAATTTTAGCTTTGATCACAGGAATAAATTACATTTTAAACTATATTCAAATAGAAAGCAGTTATTTTAAATACTAAAAATATTTCACAATATCACTGCTTTTTTTATATTTTGGATTCAGTAAATACAGGCTTGGTGAGCAGAAGAGAGTTCTTTAAAAACCATTAAAACTTTTGTCTGTTAGTGTTTGTTTTTCAGGAAAGAGAAAGAATAATACTATATTTAACCAACTTTCAAGTTTTTGGGACTTCAAGTTAAAGACATAAGATTTAAGAGGATCTAATGCTCTTCAATGACTTTTCCCTCAGAAAAGTGAAGGAGGTGCAGAATGCTTCTCTGATCTGAAGGTTGGTGTTTACAAAGAAATTGTCCCTATGGGTGTAGACCCGGATATCATTTCCTACAGATTGGCTGGTAAGAGTAACAACTGGCTTGATACATAGTACAATTGCTTATTCAATGTGCCTTTTTAAATATAATTCTGTTGTATTTACATTTCAAAAGCTGGTGGTTAGATGTTTTTAAAGAAATTAATACTTTTATCCAGCAAAGATGCATGAAATTGTTTAAAAGTGACAGTAAATACATTTATAATGTCTATTTTAGATGTTTCAAATGCTGTTTGGTTGAACTTTTATAAATTATAAATATTAAGCAGCACAACTGTTTTCAACACTGATGATATGTTTCTTGAGCATCAAATCAGCATATTATGATTTCTGAACGATCATGTGACACTGAAGACTGACGTAATGATGCTGAAAATTCAGTGTTGCCATCACAGTAACAAACTATGTTTTAAAATATGTGCAAATAGCAAAGAGTTATTTTAAATTCTAAAAAAATATTTCAGAATATTAGTTTTACTGTATCAAATAAATGCAGTCTTGGTGAGCAGTCTTTCTTACCGACCCTAAACTTTTGAACGGTTTTGTGTTAATTGTTAATTTACGCAAATGTCGTACTTCACAAAGGAATACATTTAGAACCAGAGGAGTTTCACAAAGAAGTAAAGGCGTTTGTGGAGAATCAGTCGGACAAAGATACAATACTTCTGGACTGCAGAAACTTCTATGAGAGCAAAATTGTAAGTAGTTTTCAAAAAAAAAAAAGTCAACAATACCAGAAGTATTACAGCTAATATTTCAGTATGTTTTCAGGGTCAGTTCAATCAGTGCTTGGCCCCCGACATCCGGAAATTCAGCTACTTCCCAGACTACGTGGATGAAAATTTAGATCTCTTCCGGGACAAAAAGGTCCTGATGTACTGTACAGGAGGCATCCGCTGTGAGCGAGGCTCGGCGTATCTCAAATCAAAAGTAAGTTTGAATCGAAAAACCATATTCTGACATATCTTTGTTATCCCATTCTCAAACATGAATACTGTTCTTCAGAATGTATGCAAAGAGGTGTACCAGCTGAAAGGAGGCATTCACAAATACTTAGAGCAGTTCCCCGACGGCTTCTACCGTGGTAAACTCTTTGTGTTTGATGAACGTTATGCGATTGCATTCAATGAGGACGTCATTTCAGGTGCGTACTCATGCATGTTCTTCATAAATGATTGTATAGAGTGACAAACTTAACATTTACTTCTCCTTTCCCCAGAGTGTCGATACTGTAGTTGTCCGTGGGATCGATATCAGCTGTGCTCCACAGACTTCTGCTGCCAGCTGGTTCTGTCGTGCACCACCTGCAGAGAGCGCGGCCTGACGGCCTGCTGTCCTGTATGCCAGGCCAAAGAGCAAAACCGCAACGACATCCCCTCCAATGGGCTTTCTCACCGAGAGGAATGCGAATGCACAATGTCGCGACCCAGAATCCCCAAAGATACACTATGACAAACTCAACGAGTTAAAAATCATCTTAGATGGCCTGTAATCTTGTGTGATTTTAAGATGTTTGCAAACTGCTTTTTTAAACTGTTAAAAACTGCACACAGTGCAAATCTTCAATAAATTACAAATCATTCTCATTCTTAATTTTATTTGACATTCAAAATCATACATGCGCGAATGGGACGGCTAATTTGTCCAACAATAACCAACAACACTCAATCTAGACACAGACAAAGGTGATGTACATATACACACATAAGATTAAATTGCATATTATTTCCTTGAACATGAAATCAAATTAAAAAAAACAAAACAACAAAAACACGTGGTAGTCATTCTTTGAGTGAGAGAACAGCATGTAAAGCTTCAATTAAATAGAGTTTCCCGATGGTTTTGGCAATGTACAAGTTTCAGGCATCTGCAAAGAAGTGAACAGGAAAACATTTAAATTATTTACAAAATAAAAGATGTTAATGGACTTTCCTTATCCACATAAACCTATGGTCAAGACTTCCGGTTCATTAGCAGCTATAGACCATTTTGCTTGATGTAAACATACTGGTCCCGATACACTTTTTTTTTTTTTTTTTTTACACAAACATCACAAAAAAATACAACCAACATAACATTTGACTGGATGAAAATGTTACATTAGCACCTTTAAGATGTATTTTTATATGTGAAATAAAAAAATACATAAAAAACAAAAAAACAGGAAGTGCTTCTGGACCAGTGTTGTTTACATCTAGCGAAATGGTCTACAGGGAAATAATGAGAAGAATAACTTTGTGCAGTAAATGGTAAAACTGTTGCACTAAAAACAACTGGACATGGTGAGACCAGAAGCCAGAACCATAAAAATTCCAGCTCCTGGATAATGTAAAAAGGATGATCTGCTAACCTGCTTTGTAAAGAAACAACTGGACCCTACGGCCAGTGTTGATTGAGGTACCAGATGGTATCATTGCTCAGTACTGGTCCAAACAACGGATTCAGCTGTGATAGAATAGCAATCAGCCAGCTGAAACATAACCAGAAGTAGAGTGAGCAACATAACAGTCAAAAGAAAATATTGCCAAGAGACTGAATTCAGGAACAAATGAAGCAGCAAAAAAAAAAAAAAAAGGTTTGCACTGCCTCCTAGTGGCTGTTAGAGAACAAACACTATCATATTTCTTCAAAATAATAAATAATTCACATCAAAGTACTACAGTTCAGACCTATTATGAGCTTATTTAACACACTGCAGATTTGAAAATAGTATTTGTAAGTTTACTATCTGAAACTGGGGTAAACTGCATATTAAATGGCCTGGATGTGCTGTATTTCTTTTATAATCAATACTGGAGTTGCCCAAAGGCTGTGTTTGACTTTCAGCTGATACAGAATGGAACAATCTCTCTATTTTACCACATTAAACAGCAGCTATTGAAATGTTAGACATGTTAGATAAAGATAATTTAAAGGCAATGTACTTACAAAAGGTAGCAACAGACTGCAGTTAGTACCAGCATCGTCACAGTGACTCTAAAGGACAAATATAAATACATTTAACACTTATCATAAATACATTCCACGTGTTATAACTGTAAATAAAACGTATTATAAATAAACATGTAAAATAAGCATACATGTGTAACGTATATGTGTTCGTCCACTTGGCACAGTCACATGATCCACACACTCATATATTCATTTTACAACTAAAACTAAACGTATTTGCTTTTAATTTACACTAAATACATTACTTTTGAATTTAAATGCATTTCCTATTGCCACACAAGTCAAATCACAAACTTTATTTTGTTGTGACGCTGACTTGTTGGCTTTCGTAAAGTCTTCCTGAACGGACAAAAACGAAAAACTGTATTGTTTAAGAACACTTTTTTGTTAATAAAGTTTTTGTCTTTATAACATTTCAAATACATCGATAATTCGAGGTTCGTACAGATGGTTTAGTACATGAAACTTTCGGTTAAGGAAATGCTAATGTTGCTCACCCTCGATTCGGTCCTTTAGGAATAAACCAGGGAATAACTCCACCAATAAGACCCCAAAACAAAGTCATAACTGACATAGCTATTACAAACGATGTGGCCGCCATTATATTTCTTTGTAGGTCGAGGTTTAATAACTTATTTTCTATAAAATAAACTTCGTAGACTCCACTGCGCTCTCGCTCCACACTGCTGTGTGGACGGTGACGGTCATGTGACTCCTCGGGCCCTGAACAGAACAGACATATGACTGATGTCTCACTTCTTCCTCTGCACGTCAAACTAAATATACAACCTTCTTTTGATATTGCAGATCGTTTGGTTTGTACATAATGTGCATTTTGTAGGATATGTGCCCTGCATATATATTTAATCTACTCTAGAGTCACATGAAACCTTTTCACCAGCATGAATTATTTAAAATGTCATCCGCTGACTTCTTGCATTGTTAAAACTAATTAGTGCGGCAATGAGAAGCAAGGTTATTACAGTTAATTAAAACCATTAAAAAAAAACATTATCCTTACTTGAAATAAAACAAACGTTAACTTCAATAAAATAAAAATAATTTGAAAAAAAAGCACAAAATCTTGTACTAAAATATAAATCAGAAAAACAATACCAGTCAAAAGTTTAACAGTAAGATTTTTAATATTTTTTTTTAAAGTCTCTTCTGCTCACCAAGCCTGCAGTTATTTCATCCAAAGTACAGCAAGAGTGAAATTTTGAAATATCTTTCCTATTTAAAATAACTTTTCTATTTGAATATTTAAAACGTAATTTATTCCTGATTTCACAGCTGAATTTTTAGCATTATTCCAGTCACGATTCTTCAGAAATCATTCTAATATTCTGAATATTGTTGAAAATGGCTGAGTTGGATTTTTTCAGGTTTCTTTGATAAATTGAAAGTTCAGAAGAACAGCATTTATTTAAAATAGAAATCTTTTGTAACATAAATGTCTTTATCATCACTTTTGATCAATGAAAGTATTAATTTTTATCATTAGAATGATTTCTTAATGATCATGTGACACTGCAGACTGGAGTAATGATGCTGAAAATGTAGTTTTGATCACAGAAATAGATCACATTTGAAAATATATTCAAATAGAAAAGTTATTTTAAATTGTAAAAATATTTCACAATATTACTACTTCAATGTTACTTCAACTAAATGCAGGATTGGTGAACAAAAGATACTACTTTAAAAAACAAAAAGAGTTACTGTTCAAAACTTTTGACTGGTAGTGTATTTTAAAATGTAACTAGGCAGACATTAAAAAATAAACTAAACTTTGAACTTAAACTTCAAAATTAAAGTGAAAAAATATAAACATTCAAAATATTCATAAAAACTTAACACCCTGAATCCCCACTCTCCTTGCCACATTAATTTCCAAATAATTAATTATACACTACAAGTATATGCATTGAAAACACCCATGAGCTAAACAAGTGGCCATATAGGAAGTAGATTTGTTCTGTGTCTGCAAAGTATAAGAATTTCCCCAAGTCTCATTTTTATGTTTAGAAACCAGTTATTGCTTAACCTGTAATGTTCCGATGTTACATAAATGAAAACATAGATGGCACTAAAGCTGAGCTTAAATCCAAATTCTTCCATTTCAAGTTAAATTTGGTAACAAATACCATTTCAAACCAAAGAATCACTTTTATATAAAAGACAGAAGCACAGAAATGTCAGGTTTTTACAGTCTTTTATTGTTAGCAAAAGAATCATTTCACTCCTGCATTTTCTCAATAGTCTCCTCCTTGTATTTGCCCTTCTCCTTTCCGTCCTGTCGGGACTTGGCCTTACGCTCAAGGATCTTCTTGCGATCCTTGTCGAGCTTTAGCCTGGTGATCACCACCTGAAGAACAAAAAGATTCATTTAATTAACATTTCCATCAACATGAAACAGCACAAAATTATGCAAGTTTACACCGTTCAAAAATAATAATCATAAAAGCTATAATAAAACGGTTAAGATGTCTAAAAGCACACATTTAATTGCATTAACATTAACTACATTGAAATGCTAATGCAGTGAAACAATTTGCTATCTAAGAGAGGATTGTGGTTTATGGATTATGTAATGATGGATTGAGTGACGCAGTAGAAAGACTATTTTATTTTGTATTTTTTTGTATATTTGGTGCAATACGACTAGAGAAAACAAAGGACTGTATTGTCTTTTGCAATAATGCATTTTTGAATTTGACAGGGCTACAAATGCGGATATTCAATATGTAGTTTTCAAAAAAGTCCTGACAAACGCATCACCCGGCAGACTTTTGCTGACAAATACACAGGGACATCTGGGTGCAGCGACAGAAGAGTACACCATGTTCATTTACATATACTACAGACACTGTAACAATACAACGCTGGTTGAAGCGCTCTACTACAAGTAACTGAAACGCAGTCCTGTATGCTTATGACAATCAGACATTGTCTCAAAATAATCCACAATAACTGTAAATATGCACATTTTGACATTTAAAGTGTCAAATAGAGCACTTGTTAAAACGCTTTTGTCTGTGATGTGGAAATGAAGGAATGGTGTTATGACATTTACCATTTTTATCAGACAAATGTAAGAAATTTGTCAATCCAAGAGTGCATGACAATTCAGCAGCAGAGTGTTTGTTTTGATGTAATAAAACTAGTTCCAGACTTAATGGTCTACCTTAAAATTGGATTTACCTTAAGCTTTAGTGCTACTGATGTAAAGGTCAACAGTTCAATTCCAAGCGAATAAAAGAATTAGTAAAACGTGCATCATAAATGCAATGCAAGCTGCTTTGGATAAAAGCGTCACTATTGACAATATACCTTTTTTTTTGTCAGTCTACCTGCTAAAATTTTGCTGTGTCCAACTCATTGAGTTCCAAGCTCTACTGACAACACTACATTTATTATGCACGGTTAAGGTAAATTTAATGTATTTCACGATGCCCTTTAGGTCAAATCAGACTTCGTTAGATACTTAGTAGCTGGTGTAAAGTCTTACCAAACAAAAACAATTAAAGGAAAATTTCACTTCCAGAACAAAAATTCACAGATAATTTACCCACCTCCTTGTCATTCAAGATGTTCATGTCTGTCTTTCTTTAGTGGATAAGAAATTATGCTTCTTGAGGAAAACATTTCAGGAACGTTCTCCATATAGTGGACTTCAATGGTGCACCCAAGTTTGAACTTCCAAAATGCAGTTTAAATGCAGCTTCAAATGGAAGCGATCGGCCATTTTTGAAACAAATTGACAATTTATATACTTTTTAACCTCAAACGCTCATCTTTTCTCATCTCTGCGATGCACATGTGTAGTCTGTGTAATCTGGGTCAATACAATTAGGGAATGTCGAAAAACTCCTGTCTCGTTTTCTTCAACGAGCGCTTGATCTTCTTTGCATGTTTACTTTGTAAACACTGTGTTGGTACTTGTGCAGCGATGTAGGATGATTTTGAAGTTGGGGAAGAAAACGAGAGTTTTTCGACATACCCTAAACTGTACTGAACCGCCAAAAACAGCTCAAGACAAGCCTTTGAGGTTAAAAAGTATATAAATTGTCAATGTGTTTAGATAATGACCGATTGTTTTGCTAGATAAGACCCTTCTTCCTCGGCTGGGATAGTTTAGAGCCATTTTAAGCTGCATTCAAACTTAAAGTTCAAACTTGGGGGCACCACTGAAGTCCATTATATGGAGATGATTCCTGATTTTTTTTCCTCAAGAAACAACTTATTGACTGAAGACAGACAGACACAAACATCTTGGATGACAAGGGGGTGAGTAAATTATCTGTAAATTTTTGTTCTAAAAGTGACCTTCTCCTTTAAACTGCATTATCTACTAAAACTTACTAAACTGCATTAAGAATAGATCAGCCATGATGCTCTACAGATATAGGGCAACCACTAGTTGTACTATATTTTCAATGACACTCATATCTCATGTTTCACATGCAAACACACATCTGGATATAAAATCATACCTTGCTGGGGTGGATGCCAACATGGACTGTGGTGCCATTGGCCTTCTCACGCTGCACACGCTCGATGTAAATGACGTACTTCTTCCTGTAGACCTGGACAACTTTGCCAATCTGCTGGCCTTTGTAGTGTCCCCGGACAACCTGGTAAAGCGAGGGAAAAAAGTAAGTAAAGTTACACCGAGTAAGGTGACTAGACATTTCAATGCATCAGACTGTAATATTGAGCAGGTAGGAAAAACTGGGAACGTCCTTACCTGGACCTCATCGTCCTTACGGATGGGCATGGATCTCACGTTGTACTTCTGGCGGAGCTCTTTGGACAGAGGGGAGGACATGATCTTCCTGCGGATGTGTGAAGGGGCATTGAAATGCCTCTTGCGGTTCTTGCGCCGGGAGGAGGTCACAAATTTATTGAGCTTCATGATGGCTGCTGATGAGAAAGGACAATGACAATTTAAACTCAATCTGAATTTTAAAAAAAAGGCAGGTGATAAATGGTTGGGCTGGCAAAAAGTCAAATTCAACACGTATAAGAAAAACTGAGTTTGCAGAAGAATTAAACTGTGTCAAGCTTTACGTTACTGACACTAACTTGGGTTTGTCTGATACACTTCAACTCATCTCTCAGTGGACAAAACAGCACTGATATTACGTAAAACACATTACATGAAAAATATGTAACGTTACGAATAATATAATCCGCTCATGTCTTGATAAAACACGGTGTATTTGAAAAGCATGTTCAAAAACTCGTGGTATTGCTACATGGTAAATCCAACTTGACATGACAGTATAAGCACGTACACCTTAAGTTTTCATATTTACGTTGTGCTTCAAGAAGGTTTAGACGCAACACAATTTAAACAAACATATAACACGCACAAACGGAAAGCTTTGGGCTTGTGTTTTGGGTGAAATTGTAACTATCCACACGGGAGACAGCACAGCTCCCGTAGCAGCCACTGGCTGAACTTTGGCGACTAAATCAACCAAAATGTCGCACGGTAAACGTAAAATAACACATCTAAATTGAAAGTAATGCTATTATGTAGCGGTAATGTGTGTTTTAAACTTTGAGGGCGTAAAATCCACGAGGATGGCAAAGGATGTTTAAGAAATGCTTTAGCAATCTTGGCTTACCCTGCCGACTTGTCGCTATGGCCGCCGGAAAAGAGACTCTAGAACTACTTCCGCCAGAATTAGTTGAAGCGCAAATCTCGCGAGATCGTGAAAAGAATGGGATTTCGAAGTAGATGTCAGTTTTATGGCAGGTCACAGTAACGTAAACACAAATGAACATTGAATTCATTTAATTCATTTCATGAAGATTACTACATTAGAAAAAAAAATAAAAGGTATAAATTATTATATATATTATATTAATTATGGTACCACCGTAAATAAATAATTAAGTGGACGCGTTGATTTGGTGTACTAAAAAAATGCCATATACAAAATTAAAAAATAATAATAAATTCAATAAAAACGGAAATTAATACGTTTAAAACTCAGAGAATTGCCAGTGTTTTACTGGTCGTTTCTTTAATTATCAAAAAGTGATAAATTGTTCACATCCTTATTATAGTGCTGCTCGAAATCCAGTTTTAGCTGGTAGCTGTGTTTTGGAAAGTGGTTTATCACTGGATATTATCTGGTCCTGTGGTTAGCCGGTGGACCACCATGCAAAAACCAGCTACTGTTTTCCAAAACACAGCTTGAACTTGACTCTCCAGCACTTAACAATCTTATTATTTCAGCAAGTAAAAACATAGAACATGTCATGAATTGCCATGCACCAATAATATTACATATAAACATTATTTATTTACAATATTTGCTTCCTGACATAATTTACTCACCCCTATGTCATTTCAAACCTGTATGCATTTCCTTTTTCTGTGAAACACAAAAGAAGATATTGAAGAATGTTGGTTACCAAAACGTTTTGGTTTCCATTGGCTTCCATTGTATTTTTTGTCCATACAATGGAAGTCAGTAGGAACCGAAACTGTTTAATTGCCATCATTCTTTAAAATAAAAAAGAAAAAAAGAAAGTCAAATAAATTTGAAACAACATGAGGGTAAGTAAACAATAAATTAATTTTCATTTCTGGGTGGGATACCCATTTAAGAAAGTAATAGTCTTGTTGGCTTTTATTCACTCCAAAAAATAATTTCTTGTGAAGTTTCACAGGTGCTTTAACTAAAAGAAAAAACCTGGGGACTTCTTTTGTCGAATGGTTACACAGAAGAAGAAAGAAGGAAAATCTGAGTCACTAACCATTTTATTAGAATTATATAATTGTCAATGAATTTGAAAACAGTTTTTATTCAACACAATATTATGTGTACCTGTTTTTTGTCTTTTATCCAACCAACCCTCAAAAATAGCAAAACATGGTTTGCCACAAGTGTTCTCTTTGAAACTGCAGGTCTACTACACTGCCCTGACATGTCACACGAGCAGGTGTTCTTTTGCACAACTCAATGGTGTCCATTGTGAAAATGAATATAGCATTGAATGGGCCAGATCAGGAGAAAACATGGATTGACCAAATCTGTAGCTGTAGACAGTGTTCTTTAGCCTGTAGTTTGGTTCACAGAATGGGTCTAAGGCACATAAAGCTCTGTCTGGTCGTTTGTTCTCTCTGGGCTTTGGGACTTAAGAATAAAAAGGGTCTTTTGAGTGTACGCGATTGAATAGACACACATGAAAAACAACAAAGGTACAAAGGTTAGTGTTCTGTAAAATTGGACAAAATTCTATTGAAAACCTTTCATGCACCTGTAAATTTGTAATATTACACTGTCTTTTAACTAATGATTAACTTACGACCATTCATCTATCTGTCTATCTAGTCAAAATATTTGACACTTTGGAATTGAATCTGAATTTGTTTCTCATGATCTTAAAAATCTTTTGATCTAAAATTTATGAAAATAAATCTTATATAAATGTATATCTATCTATCTATCTATCTATCTATCTATCTATCTGTCAGTTATTCTGTCTGCTAAATATCTGTCTGCTGTTTGTCTGTCTACCCGTCTGTCTGCTAAATATCTATCTGTCTGCTGTCTGTCTGTCTTCCCGTCTGTCTGCTAAATATCTATCGGTTTATCTGTCTGCTAAATATCTATCTGTCTGCTGTCTGTCTGTCTACCTGACTATCTGCTAAATATCTATCTATTTATCTACCTGTCTGCTAAATATCTATCGGTTTATCTGTCTGCTAAATATCTATCTGTCTGCTGTCTGTCTGTCTACCTGACTATCTGCTAAATATCTATCTATCTATCTATCTATCTATCATCTGTCACTTAGTTTGTCTGTCTGCTAAATATCTATCTGTTTGCTAAATATCAATCTGTCTGCTGTTTGTCTGTCTACCTGTCTGTCTGCTAAATATCTATCTGTCTGCTGTCTGTCTGTCTACCCGTCTGTCTGTTAAATATCTATCTGTCTGCTGTCTGTCTGTCTACCTGCCTATCTGCTAAATATGTATCTATCTATCTATCTATCTATCATGTGTCAGTTTGTCTGTCTGCTAAATATCTGTCTATCTATCTGTTTGCTAAATATCAATCTGTCTGCTGTTTGTCTGTCTACCTGTCTGTCTGCTAAATATCTATCTATTTATCTGTCTGCTAAATATCTATCTGTTTATCTGTCTGCTGTCTGTCTGTCTAACCATCTGTCTGCAAAATATCTATCTATCTATCTATCTATCTATCTATCATCTGTCAGTTAGTCGGTCTGTCTGCTAAATATCTGTCTATCTATCTGTCTGTTTGCTAAATATCAATGTCTGCTGTTTGTCTGTCTCCTGTCTGTCTGCTAAATATCTGTCTATCTGTCTTTTAAATATCTATCGCTCTATCCGCTAAATATCTATATGTCTGCTAAATATCTATCTGTTTATCTATCTGTCTCTCTGCTAAATATCTGTCTGTCTGTTTGCTAAATATCTAAACTGCCCTCCAAAAGTTTGGAAACACCCCTGGCAAAGTGTGGTTTTGGACGATATCAGGATAAATCCTTATCTTTTTTTGGTGCAAATACATTTAAGTAACTTGACATCATCATTGAAGACCAGCAATAATAATTTTCATTTTGATTACATAATAATGGCAATATATACATGTCAAAGTCAGACATGCCCCTTTGCCAGCTGTGATGTCTGGTTACTGGTTTAAACTTGGCCCAGGTTTCCAAAAGATTTTTGGGTCAGCACACCTTAATAGCTTCAACAACTGATTGCCAATTAAGTTTAGAGTACAGTGAATTTAGGCCCAGATTATGCAGAGCTGTAATAGCTACTAATGGTGGATATTTTGTAAGTTTTTTTCTGTTTAAACTGTTTATGTAATAAAATGTGTTTTCATAGTTTGTGTTGTCCTTTATCAGTGCAAATTTATCACAAATTAAAAAGGACTCATGCCAATATTGTCCAAAACCCCACTTTTCTAGGGTGTTGCCAAACTTTTGGAGGGCAGTGTATCTGTCTGCTAAATATCTATCTGTCTGCTAAATATATATTTGTATATCTAACTGTCAGTCGATCTATCTGTTTATCTATTTAACTGTCTATCTATCTAACATGTTTGAGAGGGTAACACAGAATAGGATTATTCTTGTATAAAGCTATATATCTTGACGTGGCCCCACCTTGAACTGTTTGGTTCAGGTGTGTCCCTGTAGGCTACTGTGTCAGTGTGAGGCGTGACACTTCAGTATGAGTAATCCCAAGCTCCTTCCACTCAATACATAACACAGCGAGGAGACAAATGTGACAACTTATTGCACTCTGACTGAAAACATGAGGAAAAATATATGGAACAAGGTGAGTCTCAGAGAAGTGAAATATTTGTTTACTTAGTAAAGCTTTATGAGAATTCAGTGAAATCATCTGTACTTCATATTGCAGGTGTTCATGGTCCTGATGGTGGGGAACCTGTTCATATCCACTGACACAAAGCTCTCCCGTAGAGAAGGAAAGCCTCGGAGACGGAAACTGGAGTCTCATCCTCGTCAGAATGCCTCGTCTGTCAAAATCTCCCCGGATCCGATGATGACAGGTCCAGAATCAGGAGTGATGCCCGGTGCTGTTGAAATTGACTTTGACAAGAGTATTGAGGACATGGTGTCTCAGGTCCGAAACAATCCCAACTTATCCATAAACAAATGTGTGGTGGATCGCAAACTTTGGATGTCCAACAGCCGCAGTCTCTCTCCCTGGTCCTACAGGTGGGTGTAATATAAAGGTCACTGTTAGGTTATCATCTTTGAAATGCAAACATTATGATTATTATTATATTATTTAACATCTTTGATACATGAGAGTCTTCAGTCAGGCATGTTTCAGGATTCTTTAATGAATAGACAGTTAAAAGAACAGCATATATAAAAGAACATTTTACATCATCAATGTCTTTGGCCAGAATCAACCACGATGAGACCCGTAAGCCCGTGGACATCCCGGAGGCCGTGTGCTCGTGTGTGGGCTGCATCAATCCTTTCACCATGCAGGAAGATCGCACCATGACCAGCGCCCTCATCTACGCCAAGATCCCCGTCCGCAGACTCCTGTGCCACCGGCCAACCAAGAAACCGACGAAGCAGAAGAAATGCGTTCCCCGTTACAGAACAGTGGTGGAGAGCATCGCCGTGGGGTGCACGTGTATCGTGGGGTAGCTGAGTGGGACCAACACAGCCTGTTTTACTGCAAATAAATCCGGATCCTAATCGTGAATATTATTATTTTCTGTAGGGTGAGCTGTGTTTTCGCCTTTTTGAAAAGGTGATTTTTTATTTAAGATTTTGAACATTAAATGACGTTAAGTATTAATAATTTGCATTGTGACATCACATTAAAAAAAAAAAAAGATGTAGCATATAATATTATAGTAGGCATAGTAATAGTGGGCATAAAGCTGTGCCTTTAAAAAGTATCAATGTTGACAGTTCTGCAGATCATTTGTAGTTGCTATATTTTATGAAACTGTAAAGTGTTTTTTGTGAAAGAAAGAGTATGTCTACAAATAGCCAATTTTCAGTAATAGCTTATGGTTTAGGGTACAAGTCATGGTATTAGGGTTGACTGTTTAGGATCGCCCTCTACTGACCAAAATGATAAAGTGAAACAAAAGAGGAGACACTTTTATAATGTCGTAATGTTTTTTTTTTTTTTTTTTTCTTACTTTCTTCTGTTTCTTTTATGGTTTTATTTCATTTTAATGTGGGGATGGTAACTGGGTTTACATAACCCGAGGACACAATTTTAAAGTATTTTTAATAAATATTATATTCATTTTTTCTCATATTTTACCAAAATATAAAGTATTTTCAGGTTTTTAATGTATATATTTGCAAATAAAAGACCTTACAATCAATGTATTTTTACCTAAATAAAATCTACGAAACATAAATAAACAAATTTACTGGATTCTTTGTCTGTTATCTTGTTAAGAGATGCGTATAGTAAATATTGTATCGTGCTAGTTGCTGAAGTCAACGTTTCTACACATGAGTGACACTAATGTACACTTCAGGGTAGGAAATTAACGAGGGCGCAAAAATGCCCTATAAATTCAAGACAAAGGGGAAAAAATACCCTTGCACACTTAAACAATATATTACGACTGTCGCGATTAAAATTAAACGTGAAAATGAAGATTGAATTTGATTGCTTTTGTGCAGCGTTGAACCGTACAAACAATCAAACTCGTTTCTGTTGAATTTAGGAACGCATAAGCCAATCAGAGGCGCTTAGATTAGTCAACGCTGAAAACGCCGGAGCTGTTGTTGAATGCGCATACTCGTGAATTCCATCATCATAAACAACACAGTGAAGATACGCTGTAGATAAAAGATTATTTTCGTAGCTTCAGTGATTATAACGGGAGTTTTTGCATAACTTGTGTCAGCTAATGTCATGGACCAACATGTTTGTTTATTTTGAAGCTAGAATGTGACTTGCCCAAAACGAAACAAAAACGTTTTGCATTGTTTTCTATATGGATGTTAATAATCTTTTTACAGTATAAAGAGCAATAATCTACAATAATTATTTTTGTCATATTTTTGCAGCCCTCAGAGCTCCTGTTTTTTTTTTTTACACGTATAATTTTAGCCTACAATTTTATAGTCTATTGTTATTGACACAGTTTAAAATAAAATTAAAGTAATTAAAGTAATTGGGTAAATTTGACATTAAAGACAATATATGGTTTATATAATAATAAAATGATTATAAAAATCACAAACGTAAAAAAAAAAAACTCCTGGAAATCAATTCCAGAGGAGAAATATTGTCCATAATGGAGAAGTTAATTTCTGATGATGGCACACTTTGCCATTTTTTAAAAACATTTATAATAATTTCATGATTATGATTGCAAGCTCTTGTCATTAGGCTATAATAAGGAGAGTAACTTACGCTTATTGTTTTTACAATATGATAGCCAAAATTTAATTAAACATGTTCTTAATGTCTTAAAAACGACTCAAAGAGATACTCTGATACTTGGGATGTTCGCACATCTACATTAAAATTAAAACAAGACATTTCAGCTTCTGGTCTCATGTGCGCCATCAGCAGGATTTGAACAGACGAGTCCTGCATCATCATATTAGTGATCAGCGAGGAACAGTATAGAGAAAAAATACAGAAGACGAACGCATCATGCCCGGTATGTGTTTGGCTGATGAGATGACAGATTATCTTCAACTGAAAAACTTGACTTTAAGTCTGACTGTTACTGTTGTTTGATTACTTGCGAGAAGGACGCGGTCCAGGTGAACGAACCTGGTGTTTGGTGCAGGTGAAGGGTCCAGCGGAGGTGAAGGCAGCTGAAGGTAGGAACTGACATACATCTGGACAACAATGCACTTTAAATGATTACTTTAAACATTTTTAATGTTACAATCTCATAATGATCTCTCAGTTATTAACGTTTAATGTGATATTTTAAATAGCGGATTTTTGACGTTAAGGGCTCAAATATTATGACCCCTTCCTACAATATATAGGCATATATATATTATTTTTAAATATTCTTTAAAAAATTGAGGAAATTAAGTGTGCTATTTTAAAGTGATATTATAATAACAAAAATGTCCTAAAACTATATATAGACAGATATAGTTTTTATTCTTACTGTTATAAACTTCATACCATTATTGTAAGCATCTCCCCAGGTTCTGTACACACTATATGCTTTATATATGATCACTCAGTATAATTGTTCCACTTTCTGCAGTGAAATGTATGAGAAAACAGTCAGCTTTAAAGTTTTCCCTTCTCTTTTGAGAAACAACCTGTTGTGTTCTTATTATTGTATATTTGTCAAGAGCGCAGACGTGACAACATTATGCTAGTGAAGCAGAAACAGTCAACTTGCCAAGATGTTGCCATTCTGAGTATGAAATATCGGTTTGAGCCAGAACATAAAACTCAGAAATTAGGCCTAATCAATCTAACAGCTACTCTCATAATTTGAAGAATGCCTGTGAATTAGTGGAGACTAATATACAGTCAATTGAGCGGCAAGCAGAATAATCCATTTAACTATTCACTGAAACATTGCACAGAATTGCATATTGCAGCTGGACTGTTGTACGTCAAGTCCTTTTTATGGCTCTGTACTATATACCAACACCAATCTGTAGGCGACCGCTATTTCAGCTTTTTGGATTCAATATACCCACGACTGTCAATCTATATTTAGAAGCTCTTGTGGCTCATAAATATTCATTGAGGTTTTAGTGCTTTCTTAAAAAAAGACGCCATGCAGCGTGAGTTCCCAACAGTGAGTCAGGCAGCGTGTGTCAGAGAGTGGGAGGAGAGAGGGATGGTTGGTGAGAGTGAACTCTTTGATATTTTGATATGCTGATACCCGGGGGACCAGCACAGATGGCACCTGATTTCAGATGCACTGGCCACTCTCGCTGACTACTCAGTGTGTGATTTCCGTCACCAAATATCATACATGAGTCTTCACATTTGCTCTGGGGGGTCCGGGTGGCATTTGTCTAAATAAATAAATAAACAATTAGCTAAGTGTCTGTTCGTTTTCAAAATTATGACATATGTTTCTGTTAACTGTGGGAATTTCAGACAGTTTACAGTGAAATATTGTAGAAACATTTTAACTTGTAAATCTCTGAAAAAGGTGCAAAATCTGTGGCAAATAGGGTGCTAATAGGTCTTAGATAAATTCTGTATAAAGTATAGGTCACATTTTAATTTATCGTGAAAAACAAACAATGTTCCCAAAATGTGACAAGTTACAACTGATTATAATTTATTTAAATTATTTATTTAAATCACTTCTATTTAAATTAATGTTTTTGCTATTACATTAGTGTTACTCTGATGTTTACATATGCTATATAAGACTTTAGTCAGGTTAGACACCATCCCAGCTAACATTCTCATAACTTGAACTTTTTTTTATAAGTTATATAAATGTTAGGACAAAATGTTCTTAGAACAACATTCTCGCAAAGTCCTTATAATATTAATTGCATTTGATGAACATTATCATAGGCCTATACTGTAAATAAGTGAAGGAAATTAACATTTTTCATCATTTTCATCAATATAATTATTTTGTTTACTTTAAAATACGTGTCATATCAACAACCTGTTAGCTCAGCATACTGCTGATTACCTTGCTATTTTAGCATATTGTTAAATGATAAGCCTGCAGTGGGTGGTTGGTCACATAAACTACAAAGTAAGCCAGTTTTAAACAAATATCTGGCTAGCCAGTCTAACATGAAGCTGAACTAATACAAACTTAACCCTATTCACCATTTTTGACAACTGGACTCTATCCACTTTATTCTTCAATGTGGAAGAAAGCCTATGGATGAGATTTATTAGCAGCTCTAGAGTGTTTTCATGACACGTCATCAATCGGACCAATTGGCAGCACGGAACATAACATAAACAACGCCACTGAAATGAACAAACCTCGCATATTTTGCTGATTATTGCTGCTGAAAAAGGTCAATTATTGTCACGTTTTGGGCTGTACTAATCGGTTGGACTGGGGAAAACATTTGGAGTACTATAGACTGCCAAAAGTTTAAACAAATCAAGGAGAAGAGTGCAAAAACTGTCTGAGGAATTTCACTGTCTTGTGGTATTTTAAACCAGTATTTTGAGGGCAAGGAACTTGACAACATTTGTGTTTGTTCTTATCATTTCCAGTCAGGTAGGTGAAATATTTGGCCAATATTTTAATTAATGCTGCTCGTACATATCTTCACCAGTATTAACTTTAGTTTGTCAAAATGTTGCACCCTTTTCTACAGACACCTTTCCTTTAGACAGCATATTAGCAGAACAATGTATTCAGTAGTACATTAACCATGCAACTGATGCTGTTGTTTACATCCAAGTATCTCCAATATGGCTGCACATCATTGGTGCGTTTGTTGGACGCAATGCGTCACCACTTAACAAATAGATAGGGACTTAACCAGAAGAAAAACAACATGCAGTTAACGGTAAACCTGGTTGCACTACAAACCAGTGTGATCATAATTAAGATAATACATTAAAATAATATGGCAAGACAAAACAATTTGCAATATCAAGCCTAGCTAAAAAGACCCCTGGTGAAAAAACCAGCATATGCTGGTTAGGTATGTTTTGATGCTGGTTTAAGCTGGTCCTTAGCTGGTTTATGCTGGTCCTTTGCTGGTTTAAGCTGGTCCTTTGCTGGTTTAAGCTGGTCCTTTGCTGGTTTATGCTGGTCATGTTGCTGGTCAAGGACCAGCATAAACCAGTATCAAAACATACCTAAACAGCATCCCAGCATCAAAACCTACCAGCATATGCTGTTTTTTTCACCAGGGACCGTAAGTCAGACCTATAAAATTTACAAATGGCCGCGACTGCTTTTGCGGTAAAAACAATATAAAGTAAAATAAAAAATAAGGTGGAAAACTGAACTCACACCATTATATTTTCAAGACTCACAACCGTATTTTCGGCAGCGCCCTGAGGTGTAAACAGAATTGTATAATGAACAACTAGTTAAGCTAATATTGACAGAAAATGCTCAGAACGTTGTAGGAAACTTTTTGTAACATTTAAACAACGTTACAATCACGACACAAAAAATGGGACATGTCAACGTGTTAGAAACATTTCAAAACATTGTCCCCATAGCCGGAATTTGTTATAGCCCTGGTGAAAGAACCAGCATATGCTGGTAGGTATGTTTTGATGCTGGAATGCTGATTAGGTAGGTTTTAATGCTGGTTTAAGCTGGTCCTTTGCTGATTTATGCTGGTCCTTAGCTGGTTCATGCTGGTCCTTGACCAGCAACATGACCAGCAAAAACCAGCAAAGGACCAGCTTAAACCAGCATCAAAACCTACCTAACCAGCATATGCTGGTTTTTTCACCAGGGAGGATATTGAATTTAATGCTAAAACGAGGGTGTGAGAGACAGACTGACATAATTACAATGGCACACACTGTATAAAGGTTCTAGCTCACGTCATTTTCACAACTCAAACTTTAAAAACTTTTTTTGAGTTTTCTGAAACACGTTTCGTCAGTTGAACCTGAATCGATTTGTTGAATTAATTAAATTGATTTAATATTAGTACAGAAATTGTATTAATATTAATGGCGGTATACATGACACCCATTAGATGGCGCTATTGCACAGCTTTAAATTGAACAGCAAAAAGTTTACAGTCCCTCTCATAAACATGAGGGCGATTTCATGTCATGCTTCGCGCTCATCTAAATAAAGCTCTGTGATCAGTCGGGCTGTGCGCAGTACGTTCCTGGCCAGAGAGGGTAAATGTCCATGTAACAGTGTAACTGCCCTCATCATCGCCCCTCCCAACTGAAGCTCAGGAAAACAGCTCAACCCTCCGTCCTTCTGGGAGGAAAACATGATGAACTGTGAGGATGCACAGCACGTCTCCTTGACACACGCGTGAGAAGTGTTTAGGATGCTGCCGTAACTCCACACGCATCCAGGGAGCAACAGCAGCATCCCTCCTCCGGTCCGGATCTGCTGTCATCGCAGCGCGGATGGTGGGAAAGGACCCTCCCAAAGGAAAACAGACGAAAGAAAGATGAAATGTTTCTCCCGGTACCTGCCTTACCTCTTCCGACCTCCGAACACCCTGCTCTCCTCGAGCTGTCACACGGAAGGTAAGAGCCGAGCCGCACAGACAGCTGGACATTGATTTTGCTGGGTCACAGCGTGCTGAAGCGATGCTGCGTAATAACAACTTTCTGTCTGGAAGTGCAAAGAGATGGCTGTCATAAACATAGCTTATTTTACAACTCTGTGGGGTAGTATGTGATCAAGAATGAGTGGGATTTTTAGAAATATTTTTATTCATGGAATTATAGTATTCGAATTATTATTATTCTTATTATTTATTAAATTAAGTTATGCAATCGTTTTATTTTATTTTAGCTCTAACTTCCATGTTTAAATAGAAAAATACCAGTTTTTCAATATTAGTGTTAGGTACTTTTGGATATACAAAATAATTACAGCTGACATACACAGTTTTGACTTTATTTATTATGTATTTATTTATTTACGTTTTTCAATGTAGTCTCTTGGACTAAAGTGACTGAAATACTACTGATGTGTGTTTTTGTTCTAAAAAGTAGGATAAGATGTAGATTAAAGATGACGCTATATAATTATAATTGATAGACATGAGGACTTCACATTAATGGATGTTGGATATAACACAATTTTAATTCTTGTGCACTGTATTATTTCATAAGTCTCCAATACCTGAGCAAATGAATGACCATGCTGTTCTTCTGACTTAAGCATTCTTCTTTGCTTTTGTGACAGATTTTATATAGTCTGGTTATGCAACTCTCTGCCAAATGTGGTAAAATAAAACAGACTGAGTTCATTTGCATAGAGGAAGTCTTATTATCTAGTCCAGGAAACATCCTTGTGAGCACTTGTGTGTATGTGTGAAATTTTATGTGGCGGTCAGGCTGCCCTACATCATGTTTACAACACTGTCGAATGGCAGAGCTTGTCGACCGTAAAAGTCTGATTTACTTTCGCCTTCAGTTGTTTTTTTTACCGTTAAACAAGAAAATGTGACCCTCCACGCTTTTAAAAGATCACTGGCTATTCAAATAATACTGTATTATCTCCAGCTACATGTTGTTATTGATCTGCACTGTGTAGGAATGAAAGACCTAAGGCTGCACATTCTCGGCCTGATACTGTAAATCATTCTTAGATTATTTCTCTGGACACCATGATCAGATTTAGTGCAGCAGAGAGCAAGAAAAACAAAACTGATGCTGTTCAAAACTAATCACCTTCATTGCCCTTATCTCAGAGCAACCTAGTTTCCTGTGAGCAAACAGCCATGTGATGATTTCCCATCCTGATGTGAATATAAAGACTAAAACTGGTGCGTGACGTCAGAACTGTGGCACGCCGGTAAGCGCGTGTGCTCATGAGACATAAAGAGTCATTGTGTGTCTTTAAATCCAGCCTGCGTCATGTTAAGATCCTATTGCCCTTACCTTCCTGTTTGTTCTTTAGTTTTAATACAATGAAAGGCAAAAAGCCAAAATCAGCACTATAGCAAAGTTTATTCATTAAGATACACCTGTTGTGTCAAAGTGTACCTCAAACATTAGGATGTTTCTAATAGTAGATGAAGCGTGAAACCAAGGGGTCAAGGTTTGGCCGTGTAGCATGACAGCATTAGCCAAATGCCATAACTACAAAATCTATACACTACATTGTGCATATAATTGCATTCATTCATTCGTTTGCTTATTAATTATATCACTGATTATTTTCCATATAGGGGCCATTCTACAGAATTGGTGTAAACTGCTGTCCCACAACCTAAAAACACATTTATGTATTCAAATAATGTTTACTAAGATACTTCTATTATCTACTGAAACCCACAATAATATTTAAAATATCTGTAAGTGCAATATATATAAAATGATCATTTATTGGGTACTTGCAATTGGGAGGTGGTTGTTCCGAACTCTAACCCCTAAATTTTAAAACTTTAAAACTTTAGAAAATGATATTCAAATATTTTTTGAATTTTATTCCATTGTTGTTTTTAAAAATATCTTTTGGATTTTTTAAAAAAGTGAAGTAAAAATATATATATTTATTTTATATTTCCTTATATTTTCAAAACAGTGTATGTTTTACTCCACTGGCTGAGATTGATTTTAACTACACCCCTACATTTATGATCAGGAAATATTTATGCGTCATTCTCTCTCTACATCTACATCTACATGGTAGATAGGTCCTATCATTTTTAGGTAAATATATTCAAAGGTCTGAAAAATCTGTGTGAAACTTTAAAGAATGTCACTACCGAACACCATTTTTCTATAAACAAATACACTTTTTTGGGGGTTATTCCATAACATTTATTCCATATCTTTGAACTAGGTTCAGAAGTATCTAAAATTGTCACTACCGAAACATTTGGTGTAGTTTCGGTAGTGACAACTTTGTTTGGGTGTTATTATCCCATAAAATTGTCACTACCGTAACAGTCACAACCATAACTTGTCATCATTGTTTAGATAGTGACAAAAGGGAACACGTAATCCTTTATTTGGGGGAAATAAACAACATTTTAGTACAGTTACGCATTTTTTGAATTTTTAGTATGTTTTAGTAGTGTTTTTCTATAAAAAATCTATAATTTGATGTGGTTGCTACCAAAACATTACTGTCACTACTGAAAATGTGAAGTCACGACTGAAACACGGGATGTTTTGTTAAAAAGTAAAGCATACTGAATTATGATAGTCTCTGGTTCAATATATATTCAAACTAATGAATGCTTAACTTTGAAGTCAGTATGATCAACGTTTTGCCTTTTACAAAGACTGGATTCAAAATACAACAAATCTCCTAAGTCACACTTGAAATATTGTTAAAATTGTAATTGTTATTGATTCACCTCTACAAACTTAATACAATAGAAAAATACAATATATACAAGCAAAATCTTAATAGGTCAAAATAACCCTTCTTATTAAAATATACATTACTGTGTTTCAGTAGTAACAAATCTAGGGAGAGAACAAATATTTCAAAATTTTGTGAAAATACAGTATGAGAATTACTACTAATACTAGAAATGTGTACTTTATATATTATACAATTTGTGGAAAAAGACACATTTTTTCAAGATGTTTCCAACTCTGACTTTGAACCAATTCTGTAGAATAGCCCATATATTATACTTCCCAAAAATTATATGTTAATATAATTAATATACATTATATAATTTTTGGCAAGAATATTATGTTAATAGGTGCTTCTTCAGGCATTAAGGTTAAAGAGACAGTTCACCCATTAATGAAAATCTATTAATTACTCACCTTCATGTTGTTCCAAACCTGGAAGACCTTCGTTCATCTTCAGAACACAAATTAAGATATTTTTGATGAAATCCGAGATCTTTCAGACAACAACGCAACGTTCGAGACCCAGAAGGATGCACTTTGTTTACAAGCAGAGGAATGGACACACATGCATCAGAAGAGAAGAAATTGTTGAATAAAGTAATTTTTTTTGTTTTCTTTGTGCACAAAAATTATTCTTGTAGCTTCATAAAATTACAGTTGAAGCACTGATGTCACATTAACTATTATTATTAATGTCCTTACTACCTTTCTGGGCCTTGAACTTGTCAGTTGCTGTCTATGCAGGGTCAGAAAGCTCTTGGATTTAATAAAAATTATCTTAATTTGTGTTTCAAAGATGAACGAAGGTCTTGCGGGTTTGGAGCGACATAAGGGCGAGTAATTAATGACAGAATTAGAAATAGAGTTTTGATTTGCTCAGAAAGCTCAGTGAGTAAAGACGGCAGATTACCAAATGAATGAAGGCTAATGAAACTGTAGACTTCTTTACATAAAATCAGCTATTTCCAATTAATTTTAATTGTGTGGAACTTAAAATATGGTGCACTCATCTCATATGCGTGACGAAATAAACAAGTCACATTAAAGTGAGTCTTAACAGCGATTATGCAAGATTTAGCTATCATATGCCTCTGTTTAGAGCAATGATAGTCACAAATTTATTGGACCGTTTTAAAGATACAACAGTAGATTAATTATTCATCACTGGCTGGCTGTGTTGGCAGTCGTGCCAGCGAGTCTGTTTTAGAGAAGCCTTGAGCTCCTGGTCATTTTGAAACAGTTGTAACCTCTATAATCCAGCATTTCATAACAACAATCGGGGTCACGTTGGCTTCCCGACCCTGACAGGCAGTTTGAAAGACACTGTATGCTGACCAGCATCAAAAGCTCAGCTGTTGCCACCAGCAAGCGTGCAGAAAAACTGATGAGTAAATGAGTGAGAGAGCTTGCAGTTGTGTAACAGAGGTCAACGGCGATGACTCTGAGGACACGAGCGTGAAACAGGGGTGTTATGGATCTTAAAAATGCTTCATCAGGCTAATGAAGTGCACTTTGGCCCTTCCGAGCAAATGAATTGGGAAGGTTGCGAGCCGAACTGAGGACGGTTGGACCAGCAATGCCCAGGGGTATGGCTGAGCTTTCAACGTTCAATATCCGGTCGTTCATTAGTGAAATGACCCGGAGGCCCCGAAGTGAATTTTCTCAGTGCCGCCGCACAAACTAGTTTTGAGGATGCTTGTTTATGTTTGTTGGCCGAATGGCTAATGTAATATCAGGGTGTTGGCCTAGAGGCCGCGCAGCAGATCGTTTATTTCAGCATGAATTGGGGCTTGAACTAGAACCACTGTTACAGCACCTAGCAAACGGGGGCAGAAACCCAACTGATAAATTGGTTTTTCCGAACCCCCGTTGACTTGAGGAGGAAGCATGCTTAGTCACTGCATGCTTTCCATTGGGTTATTCATGAACGCGCGTGTGTGTGATGTCTGGACGATCGATAAAGATTGTGATGGATTAACTTTTAAACACTGATGAAATCCACATATTTTGCTTGTGTCAGTGAAAAACAAGAAGCGGCTTGTCATGAGCGCACACATGTTTATACACTCACACACACTTTACCGAAGCCTCGCTGTTAATGGGAATTATACAACATGAGAGCATGTGCGTGTGTGTGGCCTGAGCTATAAAGCAGATATCATGATATGAGAGGAAGAGTTGTGAGAGGTTAAGTGGGGGAGGAAAGACACCAGAATGAAATAGCAGACTGTAGACACATTACATAGAGAGAACAGGTCGATCTTTCAAAGTGCTCACATAACCTCTTAACTAAACAGATTGTAAGACTGTAAGATTATAAGCAAGGAAGAGTGCATGTGTGTAATGTTATTGCTTAGAGGATGCTCTTTCATCACTGAAGAGACTGAAGTTATGTTGCCACTTGTCTCTGCCGTTTTTCCTTAAAATTCCTTAATTGAACATTAAGTTGGGTAGAGAAAATGTTTTGTTTCAAATACAGATCATGATTCTCCCACGAACAAAATAATGTGTAAATTACTAGAGGCTGTGACAAAATATGAATTGCTGGCGTCTACTAAAAAAAGGTTGAATTAATTTGAATGAATTATTTTAAAAAAAAGTTTGAATGAATGATTCAGTGACTCTCTCATAAATAGTTCACATGTTTCATTGCTGAATGAATCAGCAATTTTGAACGAATCTCTTGAATGAATGATTTTTTTAACCAGTGTTGCCAAGTCCATGGTTTTCCTGCGAAATTGACCCTTCTCAAACAGCTTGATTGACAGGCGATCTGACCAATCATAATGTTGGATCCACCGATCTGTCGGACAAACAAATCAGACAAGACAGTAGATTAACTTCGTTGGACTTAAACTTGAAATTTTGTGCGTACTGACGTCTTTGTGGTTGAAATAAAATACATTTAGATGTATTTTATGTACATTCAATCTTTTTGTGCTTTCAGTAAAGATCACAACACATTAAACAGCCACAAAACATTATTCATTGTTTGAATTTCTTAAAAAATGACAGCATTTTAAAGCTGAGACCTTGTTTGACCTGTCTTGTCTGTTGGTGTGAGTTTCCTCTTTGCTCCTCGATATATTTTTCACCGCGAGAGAACATGATGTGTAGTGTGAGAGTGGCATTGTTTGTCGGACAGTAACTAAAGAGAGCGGGTTTTTCGAAGGGTTAATTGGGCTACTTATATACTGTTGCCGTGGGTTGTTTTTCATGTTTGCAGGTTGAAGTGACTCCAATAACTCCTGGAATATGAATTTTACTAGGAGAACCCTGCCAAAAACAACGCATTTTACCCCCAGGAACGCTGGGGGACCCCCTCCAAAACGTAATTGGGCTAGTTTTTGGCTAGTATAAAGTAGCAATTGGGTGGGTTTTTTTGTGAAAACCTGGCAACCCTGTTTTCATCAGACATTTGTCAACACCCAGTGGCAAAACAATGTAACCAACAAATGGTATTTGAAGCATCAATTACTTTCAAATCATGATTCGCTCTATTTTGATCACTTGATCAGTGTTTATATCTGAACTATAAATGGTTGAAAAGACTGTTTGTGAAGCTGTTTCATACCTAAATATGATTCACATACACGTACGAAATTCGGTAAAGACGTGTAACACACCAATACCTACAAAAAAGGTCCCCCGTACAAAGTCCGAAACCCAACATGGAGTCTGTTATTTTAAATATTCTTTGCAAGTTTTGTGCCGTTTTTGCCATTTCAGGTGTTGTATTTAAATTCCTCCTAAAAATTTAAACAGATCAACACCAAATTTGGTCAGTGTAATCTAAAGCCCTTTGTGACGTTAAATTGCGAAGAGAAGTCCACTTCCAGAACAACAATTTACAAATAATTTACTCACCCCCTTGTCATCCAAGATGTTCATGTCTTTCTTTCTTCAGTCGTAAAGAAATTATGTTTTTTGAGGAAAACATTTCAGGATTTTTCTTCATATAATAGACTGGTATGGTGCCCCGATTTTGAACTTCCAAAATGCAGTTTAAATGCGGCCTCATGTTACCCTAACTGTCTTGAGCCAGAATACACAGAGTTCATGGAAAGAAAGGCAAGACGAGCATTTGAGATAAAGAAGTATTTAAATTGTATTTTTTTAATGAAAATAAAATATTGTTTCGCTAGATAAGACCCTTCTTCTTTGGCTGGGATCATTTACAACCGCATTTGGGATCGTTTGAAGCTGCATTTAAACTGCCTGTTGACAAATGTTGACAACAGGATGTCAATTTTTACACTAACTCAAACATACCATGTTCAATCTGCACCAAACTTCATATGTTTGATCAAACATGGCTTGAAGACATCTACATGGCAATATTCAGTTATAATCATAGCACCACCAGCTGGCAGCAGGAAGTTTGACACATAAAACTGACTTTGAGATATTCCTCCTATATTTACCACTTTAAATGCATATTTCTCACCGTTCACTATTCCCCTAAAGCAGGGGTGCCCAACTCTGTTTCTGGAGATCTACCTTTCTGCAGAGTTTAGTTCCAACCCTGATCAAACACACCTGTCTATAATTATCAAGTGCTCCTTCAGATCCTAATTAGTTGGTTCTGTTATGTTTGATCAGGGTTGGAGCTGAACTCTACAGGAAGGTAGATCTCCAGGAACAGGGTTGAGCACCCATGCCCTAAAGCCTCCAGGTGCTGGTGAGCCCAAGTTCGAGGGCCCTTTCAACGCTGCTTGCAGCTTTAATTTAGAATTAAGATTGTGTGGGTGTTGAATCAAAATCACAATTTTATTAACGGTTAACTGTGCAGCTCTAGTAAACAGCTTGGAAAATAATTACGATTTCAATTAATGAAATTGAATTTTAACAATCTCATTTGGTGACTTTTCTTTTCTATGTGTGTTTATGTCCTTGACAGATATAAGACATGCACCAGGTGCCCCAGACAGACTCTGACTCACCCATGGCCTCATGGGAAATGTAGTAAAGTTGAGCTATGATTCCCCTGAGAGGACAGGGCGGTCTGTCCAACAGCTGGGGTCCCTGTCTGCTTCTTTATTCTGTCTAGCATTTGTTCTTCCAAAAAGTGTTTGGGCACCTTTTTTAATTGTCGCCTTGTCTTATATAACAAAATATCCGAGAAAATCTAATTTATAATAAAGAAAGCTAGCACAAGCACACTTCTCAAACTAAATATTTCCCATAAAGATCTGTAATAGGTTTTAACCCTATAAAGCCAACTGTCTGTTTGATCCAAAGTCCTAAGGCCTCTAAATTATCAACATAAAAACTGATTGCTGTCATATCTGTTTTTGATTAATAAAAGTTTTTTTTAGGTGATTTCAGAAGGATCATGCACTGTAAAAAATAAAAAACACAATTTGTTTGAGTCAGCTTAAAATAATTTGTTACCCTGCTGCCTTAAAATTTTATGTTCAGTCAACTAAAATAAGTTTATTTAACTTGAAATGTTAAGTTCTACTAAGTAACAACTTAGATATTTGTGTTTGCTTAACAGATGGGTAAGTAACCCAGCTGCCTTAAAATTTTAAGTTGATTCAACTCAAATATCTAAGTTGTCACTTAGTATAATTTAACATTTCAAGTTGAATAAACTTTTTTTAAGTTGACTGAACTTAAAATTTTAAGGCAGCCAGGTTACAAATTATTTTAAGTTGACTCAACAAATTGTTTTTTACAGTGTGTGACACTAAGTAATGAAAGCTGATTCAGCTTAAAATCACAGGAATAAATTATGTTTTAAAGTATATTAAAATAGAAAACCATTATTTTAAATTGCAATAATATTTCTAAATAACATGTTCAAATATGTTTGGCACCACTGTAAACGAAACTCTCTGAGAGTAGGACGTGTTTCATCAGCTCAAAGCTTTCAAATTCTCCGAGCCAGGTGTTTGTGCATTCACACACATGCTCACACATACACACACACTTTGCCTTTGTCTAAATCCTGCATCAGTTTCCTTTCTAAAGCAGTGGATGCATTAGTCTTCCGTCCACTCTTTCAGCGAGTGAGACGAGAAACCACAGCAGCACAAATCCTGCTTTGTGTTCTCCAGACTGAGGGCAGGTCAGCTGATTCAGATCTGTGAAGAGACTCCAGGAAGAAAGAAAGAGACGGAGGGAGGGAGTGAGAGAAAGAGAGACTCCTCAATGCATGTTACCTATATTTATGCTCGGCTCACAGACGTTTTTGGGACTGTAGCTTTGCAGTGTTCTCAGATAAGGAGCTCTATTGTCTTGGCTATATTCTGCACATCCAGGAAACACTGAGCAGAAGGGAAGTGCAGCTTTAAAAAGAAACCTGCTGGATCAATTACCTTTTTTTCCCTTCTGGCACATGACTAAGCAAGGCAGACATGGGCCAAATGAATCAGCACTGTTTCTGTATATTTCCTCCTCACATGTTCTGCTATGCTGTGTTGTCGTGCTTCTTCACACATACACATTTTCACCTGCTCTTTCTTTCAAAGGGAAGTCAGTAGCATAGACGCCAGGATTTGGTTTAATTATTGATGTAACATACTGTAGGTGAGTGTACGTGCAAGTTGTGTTATTGCATAATGCTTTGTCTGTTCATGCGCGCATACTTGACTAAGTAGGCCAGGAACATCCATTAGTATGCTATGCAAATAAACATACTTCCTTACTTTCCTCCCTCCCTCCTTAAAATTATTTATACCCAGGATGGCTGTACCGGAGTACGCTTTTCTTCACGTTTAATGAAAGTTCTCGGAAAGACGCCAGGCCCGTTGCAGCTGATGAATCACGAGCAGCGTGCAGTTTGGAGAAAACAGCAATACCAAACTCCCACACCATTGAAAGTGACAGACTTTAAGGTCATCTAGCTCTACCACCGATCAAACGCAGGAAATCTGTCATACAGGCCCCTTCAAAAAGGGCCATACTCTTGCAGAATGTATGCATACAGTTGAGGTCAAGGTTGAGCTTTACATACACCTTGTAGAATCTGCAAAATGTTAATTATTTTACCAAACTAAGAGGGCTCATACAAATGTAATAAAAGATGTTTACATACTCTTGATTCTTAATACAGTGTTACCTGAATGATCCACAGCTGTGTTTTTTGTTTTGTGATAGTTCCCACAAATTCTTTAGGTTTTCAGCATTTTTGTGTATTTGAACCCTTTCCAGTAATGACGGTGTGATTTTGAGATCCGTCTTTTTACCCTGAGGACAACTGAGAGACTCATATGCAACTATTACAGAAGGTTCAAATGCTCACTGATGCTTCAGAAGGAAATGACGCAATAAGAGCGGGGGGTGAAAACTTTTGAACAGAATGAATTTCTTATTTTGCCGAAATATCATATTTTTTTCATTTAGTACTGCCCTTCAGAAGCTACAGAAGATTCTTTTCCCCAGAACACAAAATAAGTTAAATTTACCCTGATCTTCAAATTTCAAAGGTTTTCACCCCCCCGGCTCTTAATGCATCTTGTTTCCTTCTAAAGCATCAGTGAACGTTTGAAATTTCTGTAATAGTTGCATATGAGTCTCTCAGTTGTCCTCAGTGTGAAAAGATGGATCTCAAAAACATACAGCCATTGTTACCTGAGCGGGCGGTGAATTTTTTTAATAACTTATCTTTTTAAATTATATTAAGCCATAAATTTCTGCATAATTTTGGGGCGTGTTCACTTGAGTGACAGGTGGATTGCCGCTGCTGTCACTACCGACGCGCTAGGCGGTTGTGGTTTCAGCAACCAACTCCACCCACGTCCTGCCTCTTTGGCCATTTTCGATTATCCGGGAGTGATGCGCAGTGATGCGATTCCAAGATGGTGGCGGCCGACTCCCCGCCCACTAAGAGCTTTAAAAATGCTCTTCAGAAACCTACGGGTTATGTCACAGACACTACATCCATATTTTTTACAGTCTTTTTTTGCCTAAATATCATGTTTTCATTTAGTACTGCCCTTCTGAAGCTTCAGAGGATACTTACATGTTTCCCAGAAGACAAAAATAAGTTAAATTTACCCTGATCTTCAGATTCCAAAAGTTTTCACCCCCTGGCTCTTAATGCATCGTGTTTCCTTCTGAAGCATCGGTGAGCATTTGGCATTGGAACCTTCTGTAATAGTTGCGTATGAGTTGCATACTGAAGAACAGCAGGGAGGTTTAACTGCTCGGGACAAACAAGGGACTCATGAACAACTATCACTAAACAAAAAACACAGCTGTGGATCATTCAGGTAACAACAGTATTAAGAATCAAGTGTATGTAAACTTTTGAACGGGGTCATTTTAATAAATTCAACTATTATTTTCTCTTGTGGACTATATGTAAATGTCTTTTATGTGAAATATCTTATTCAGGACAGTACTAAATAATGTACATGCATTTTGTATGATCCCTCTTATTTTGGTAAAATAATTAACATTTTGCAGATTCTGCAAGGTGTATGTAAACTTTTGACCTCAACTGTATAACTGGCTAACATCTTTTTGCAAAAAACATTAATTTTTTTTTTTTTTTTTGAATGACCCCATTTCTGCAGCTTAGTTTCCATGTTCTGTGTGACCTGGGGTTGAGCTTTACATTAGTACATGAAATAGGTTAATTAAGAAAAAGCAAGAAAAATCCTGCTTTCAATTACATGTCAACAGTTTTTGATCAATCAGAACTAAGGACTATATTTATAGCTTAAGACTGTTCAAACCAGATGCAGAAAGGTGACATATATCAGCACATGTTGCACATTTGAAGCGTGGAGCTGATCAGACACCTGCTTTTTCATGTCCAATTCATTTGACTAATTGAGCAATGCGACGCAGAAACCTCCATTGGCTCTTTTTATCTAACACGTTTTATGCTAATGACCTTTGGACTGGAGGGCTCAGAATAGATCTAACAGGGCCTTGATGAGAGACCCTCCTCCTCTCTTTCTATCTCTGTGTTAGTGGTGTATGAGTCATAGCTGGGCTGCTGGGGCTAACACACACCAGCACACAAGGGACACAAACACAGCCATGCAGGAACAGATGATTGACAGCTGCATGCAGACAGTCCTCAGAGGAGGTTTGGTTTCGCTTTTGGCTTTCTAAACAGAAAAACCAAACAAATCTGTTGACAATAAGTCATACAATTTAAACTGGACATAGAATGGATCCGTATACACCCTGCGATGTTCACAAAGTCCTTCCAGAACGGGTCATTCGGTTATCAACAGGGTGATGATGTCACAACAGTGAGGATATTGGAATACAGCCACCCACATTTACACATCAACATCTATTCATTTTTAGGCAAATCAGTCCGCCTGATAAATGCGGTTTATTTAAACTTCTGCTGCAGAAAACATCCCCCAAACCATGACACTTCCTTCTCCACCTTTCACTGACGTCTTTACGCACTTGAGATTCAGTCTTTCCTCAGTTTTGCTCTCATCACTAAAGTAAACTTTGGAGCAGTTCTTATCCCTCCACACAACAAGCTCCTCAGCAAAAGTGAGCTTAGGCTTTTGATTCTTTCTGCTGATGAGAGATTTGGTCACTGCAGAGTGCACCTTCAGTCCGACTTCTCTTACCCTGTTCAGCACTGAACTAGCAAGCAATTCCAGCTGCAGTGTTGAACCCATTCCCCATTGAGTGTCTCTGCATTATCTTGCCTTCTCATGCATTTGTCTTAAGTGGACGATCAGCCTTTTAGGGGGACTTGAATGCATTAGTGTCATTGTAAACCTGCAATATTCATGAAATCACACATTTGGAACGACCCCTGTACAACCACCTGTCATAGGGTTTTAGTCACCTTAGAGCGACCTGCCATCTTGCGATCTCAGTGAAAACTGGAGGAATGCTGGCAGTTAAAAAGGGTTTATCATATAATAAAGGAATTAGCACCAGGTGCCCAATTAACACCAATAACCTTGAGGTATTTGTAAGTGTTCTCTAATTTTGACCAGTTTTCTTTTATAAATAAAATATTTTTTATACTGTGCTTCAGAATACAATTAATTTATGAAATATGCTTAAAAACTGCCCTTCTACTCCTATTGGGATAACTTCAAATAAGACTAAGCAGTGACCTTGAAATATAAGAAATTGTTGGTTGTTCTCTAATTTTGATATTCACTCTATATCTACCACTGAAGCATATGCAATTTTTTTTTGTATTAAAATATAAATTTGATTTTTTTTGTGGAAATTATTCATTATTATTGAATTATTAAGTCTTTTTAAAAGCAGCCTCGGTGAGCATTTAAAACATTTTAAAAAATCATAATCATCCACAAACTTTTGAACAGTAGTATATATTTCTTACCACATACTGTATCAGATTGGACTGCATAAAAATCATGTCTCATCATATCATATTGTAGTGTATCATGTATCATATATAGTAGCGTATCATATATCTCAGATTTGATCATATCTTATAACATATTGTAGTACTTCATATGTCATTCAGTGTTACCCCTAGATTCACAGCTTTGGGAGAGTGTGGGGGAGGAGCATGGATGGGGCAAGTACCCAACGGCACTTTTTTTCTGTACTTTACTCTCTGTATAATAACAAAAACATTTATTTCAGTGAAAAAAAAAGAGTCCAAAACTCTCAGTTTCAACATTTTGAACAATATGTGAACAATGAACATATGAACATGTGAACAATGTGAACATATGAACAACAATCAATTTTTTTTCCCCCAGAAATTTTTATTTTAATTTTAATCAAATTCAAATTAAACCCTTTGATTTTTTTGTCAAACAAACAACAATTTTTGTTAAAATGAATACATGGAAGAAAATGTGTAAATATTCTGTTAAAAAGTTTTAATAATAATTGTAGAATTTTTTTTTCTATAATTAAGTGGTTAATCTGGTTGTAAAATTTATTTTTATCATGTAATTGTTTTATTTAAATTTGCCAGAAATAGAAGTATATAATATATAGTATACATTATACTGTACAAAACTAATACAAGAGTAATATATTTCTGTTACACATTAAACCGTAGTTTTATTTTGACAGGTTGCCATGAAGTTTCTGTGTGTATACACTATGATATGATGCTAGTTTTCTCAAATGAAATGTTAAAATTCACATGAAATGACTCTCACAGCAGCTCTGGAGATGAAGTTTATGTGATCATGTCGTCATATAATGAGACGCAGAGGCCAAAAACACTGTGAGCCTCACATGTGCTTCAGTATTTATGTAATAAACCAAAACATGTTTCCGCCATTCATACATACAGGTCCAAGCGGGACATGCAGTATTCATATCTAAACCGTCTTTTTGCGTTTAATATTCACAGACATTAGTCCATATAGCGATTCGAATTAAGTGACAGACCCAATTTTGATTTATTTATCCAAAAATTGACGAATTCTGTGGCATTCCGCGCTATAGAGTCAATTTTTATGAATGGACTCCGCAATCCCATCCGCGTTTGTAGACATGCATTCATGTAGAGACAGAAATGACATGCCGTCGTGTAAATTAGATAAATAACATAAGACCGTTTAGTTTGTTAAATAAATGAACAAGGTATAGACCTGTTCTATAGGAATGGTAACCTTAAATGACTTTTGTTGTGGTCTGGCGCTATATAGAAAATAAAATAAAACAAAATTAACTTGACCTTCAAGGGAGCGGGCCACCCCCTAAATATAAAGGTAGGGGAAACACTGTCATTTCATGTAGGAAAGTAAATGAATGGCTAAAATAAGGTTGTTTTGCTGGAAGTAACAGTTACACCACCAAAATGCTTATTTCTAACCCTTTTTTTTTTTTCTTCATTTTCACTTTCAGGCTGTGCTGTTTGTCTATTAATTTCGATTTCAATTTGTGTCAACACAACAAATATACATGTCTGTGTACTGAGGTCACTTCTTTCCTTCAGAGATTACATTTGCTCAGAAAAGTCAATGTTTGTGTTTTGATAGTGAAATCTGTTTTTGGGAAGTGTTTTACATGCAAGGCTTTTACATGCGTCTGATAATCCCACCACTTTCCGTGATTTCCCTTCGGCTAGTGGGATTAGGGACTTGAGGATTGTCCTCGCATGATTGAATGGGATCTCTGGGATCAGGAAGAAATGCACATCTGGGTCATGCACTTCCAGGTCAAAGAGCCTAAAACGTTTACACACACATGTATAGATATAAACAGAGATGTGATGAATCGAGGCAATACTAGCGACGTTTTGAGTCTTGCAAACACTGCTTTGTCTCCTTCAGGGCACTTGTCAAGTTAATATTTTGGTGCAGGTATATTGTACAGAAGCAGAAATAGGGTAAAAAGCAAAAGAGAAAAAGGCAAAAGAAGCCAAGTAGAGCTTCTCCAAAGTTCTCCAAAAGGCTTTTAAATTATTTTTCAAAATGCTTTAAACTAAAATTTGTCATATACAGTTGAAGTCAAAAGTTTACATACACCTTGTAGGTTCTGCAAAATGTTAAATATTTTACCAAAATAAGAGGGATCATACAAAATGCACGTTATTTTTTTATTTAGTACTGACCTGAATAAGACATTTCACATAAAATACATTTACGTATAGTCCACAAGAGAAAATAATTTATAAAAATCAACCCGTTCAAAAGTTAGATTCTTAATACTGTGTTGTTACCTGAATGATCCACAGCTGTGTGTGTATGTTTTTTTTTAGCAAGAGTTGTTCGTCCCTTGTTGGTCCTGAGCAGTTAAACCTGCCCGCTGTTCTTCAGTAAAATCCTTCAGGTCCCACAAATTCTTTGGTTTTTCAGCATTTTTGTGTATTTGAACCCTTTCCAACAATGACTGTATGATTTTTAAGATCCATCTTTTTACACTGATGACAACTGAGGAACTCATATGCAACTATTACAGAAGGTTCAAACACTCACTGATGCTTCAGAGGGAAACACGATGCATTAAGAGCCAGGGGGTGAAAACTTTTGCAATTTGAACTTATTTTGTCTTCTGGGAAACATGTAAGTTTCATCTGTAGTTTCAGAAGGGCAGTACTAAATGAAAACATGATATTAAGGCAAAATAAGAAAATTTTCATAAAATCTTCATACTGTTCAAAAGTTTTCACTCCCCGGCTCTTAATGCATCACGTTTCCTTCTGAAGCATCAGTGAGCATTTGAACCTTCTGTAATAGTTGCATATGAGTCCCTTAGTTGTCCTCAGTGTGAACGGATGGATCTCAAAATCATACAGTCATTGTTATAAAGAGCAAAAATGCTGAAAAACCAAAGAATTTGTGGGACCTGAAGGATTTTTCTAAAGAACAGCAGGCAGTTTTACTGTTCAGGACCAACAAGGGACTAATGACCAACTATCACTAAACAAAAAGCACAGCTGTGGATCATTCAGGTGACAACACAGTATTAAGAATCAAGTGTATGTAAACTTTTTAACAGGGTAATTTTTATAATTTCAACTATTATTTTCTCCTGTACACTATATGTAAACATATATTATGTGAAATATCTTATTCAGGTCAGTACTAAATAAAAAATAGAGTGTATTTTGTATTATCCCTTTTATTTCAGTAAAATAATTAACATTTCGCAGATTCTGCACAGTGTATGTAAACTTTTGACCTCAGCTGTATGTACTTGTCAACGTGAAGTACAATTTCACTTCCATAAGAAATGTATTTCATAATGCAGAATGGGAACTGATTTTATCAGAAAAGTGAAAAATGGGTGTTTAATACTAGAATAAATCTTGAATGTGAGCTTGCAGAGGATGAAAATGTTGTCCCAGGAATCAGGCCATGTTTATTTGAGCCTCCACCTGCTGGGAACAGAGATAGAGACCAGGACACAGAGGCTTAAAGTCAAGTTCACCCACCAGAGCATCTCCAAATGATAACACTTCATTTTCTAATCAATCGTTATCATTGCTGTAATTTTCATTACGATAAACAGCATTACATTACTGTTGAATGCTTGATTCTGATTGGTAAGTCACAGCATTCAGTGATCAGATACGTACTATTCTGGGCAACTAAAAACAGACCTCAAATACATTACAACAATCCTGCATTATTATGAGTTATAGAAACTTAATTTGTCCAGAAGTGATGGTTTAAAATTAAAATTCCTTGATTAGTTTGTTTCTCACAAACATGCAGCTTTTCACTTTATTATACATTAATTGACTGACTGGAGTCGTGTGGATTACATCTGGATTATTGTGATGTTTTTATCAGCAGTTTAGACTCTGATGGCACCCATTCACTGCAGAGCATCCATTTGATGAACAAGTGATTTAATACCAAATGTCAGTTTTGGGTGAACTATTCTTTTAAGAAAGTAACCAGTGTCAGTTTTAATTTCATCTTGACTTTAAGAGTCGTGTTTCTCTCAGTAGTAGCACGGGTTGTCATAGAGACACTGTGATTCTGCTGGTATTGATCAAAGCGGAACAAAATGCCCTTGCCCCATTAGTGCTTATTTACACAGCTAATGAGCACTTTTCCTCTTTTACCCTCAATAACACACCATATCTGCTCTAGTCTGGGCTTTTGTTCTCAGATTAATACACCCGATATATCACTTCAACAGCACGAGAGTTATGGGCCACTTCTCGTGTCATGAACTCTGTGAGAGGGCTCTAATTTTAAGGTAATTACCTCTCGCATTTGGTTTCGGTTCAGGCAGGTAATTGGACTGAGGTATCTGAGCTCGAGTCCTTCTGTTCTGGTTTATAAAAAACAGCCTTTTTAGATAAGGAGTTCTCTCTTTCAGCTCTCCATCAAAGGCTGAACATCAAAACTCTCAAGGCTGGAGGAGGTTGGTTTTGAAATATGTGTAGTTCTTACGTGTATAGCTAATGTATGGAAAAGAGTTATTCAAACATCAAATGTTATAAATGAAAAATGCGATTTTCACTGTCATTCAAGTTATTTTAAAACCATAATTCAAAGACTTTCAAGCATATACACAAAAAGGAATTAAAGAACTCTGTGTAAAGAACAGAAGTCCAGAATCAATACACACAGCTCTTTAAAGAACATCACAACTAACTGATTTGTTCCCATGTCATGTAAGGGGAAGTCATTTGAGTTCACTTCCTCCACAGTCCAAAAAGACCATCTATTGAAAATAAGCTTAAAAACGCCTCGCCAGCTTACTGACAATACACAGTTGAATTCATTAACACATGGCCACCCGTATTTACATGTCAATGACGCCTGTTTGGAACAGAAGAAGCCACATTTTTGCGCTTTACAGTAGGTGAAGCACTGACAAAATGAAGGAGGTTCTAGAACCAGCAAACATTTTGCAGTCAAAGCAAGTAGATAAAAACAGAAGCAAATTTACAACAGCTTTGAATGCGGCTCAACCAATCACAATCGAGGACCGGAACTATCTGTTTTATAATAAAGCAATAAGCCCCAAGAAACCATGGTTTACGGTGAATTTATAACAGCTAAGGGGCGTCGTTAGGCACGTCGTGAACAAAACAGCAACAGCAATGGAGGAGGAAAAACAAACAAATCCTGCCCAATTTTCAACGAGGGCAAGTGTTTGGAAAAATATTATATTAACTATTGATCTTTTGTTATTATGGGAAGTAGGGATGTGCCTCAATAGTGAACCTGTATTCAGAAAGGGACAGAAAACAAACAACGCGTTCCACTAAAGGGACATGATTAGTCGCTTGCTGTCGGTAGCCTGTTACATTACAGTACATAATATATAATCTGCTTACAACATTGTGTTATTTTTATGAAAATAACCGATCGTTTCGCTAGATAAGACCCTTCTTCCTCGGCTGGGATCGTTTACAACCACATTTGGGTTCGTTTGAAGCCGCATTTAAACTGCCTTTTGGAAGTTCAAAATCGGGGCACCATATCAGTCCATTATATAGAGAAAAATTTTTCTCAAAAAACATAATTTCTTTACGACTGAAGAAAGAAAGACATGAACATCTTGGATGACAAGGGGGTGAGTACATTATATGTAAATCTTTGTTCTGGAAGTGGACTTCTCCTTTAATGCTAAATATATTACAAACACACAGCTTTTCGTTTCACTTATTCGATTGTCGTTATTTGATGGTTCATTTTTAAAGTTCAGAGAGAGTGGAAAAATTGAATGAAAAATTATAAGTGAAACATCATAACTAGACTTTATAACTAGTACAAAATTAAACTGTGTCCCATTTAAAATGGTGTGTGGATGAATTTGCTGGTGGGAAGTCTGATATATTTTTGTAGAAAGGAAACCAAAAAAAGGGGGAAATTTTGATACTCTGGAATCTCCCATCTATACCAAAACTAAACTTTTCTGAACTAAATCTGTAATAGATTCTGCACTTGATAAGGAACCATCTGTGTTGGACTTGCAAACTGGTCCTCCACATGCCAACTGGCTTTTATCAGCAAAACAAAAGGGATTCATTGTCATCTCTGACGTTTCTGGGTGTCTCCAGTACAGACAGAGTTTTTGATGTTGCTCTGATGCAGTTTAGTGTGGAACAGTTGGAGCCTCAGGACTGCAAATAGTCCTACAGCAGAGCATTGATCTAGCTCTGTTTCCTCTCAAAAGCTCAGGCTCCAGGCACTCATGCCGATAACTGGGGACACAGTCTTGTCATTTTGTTTCATATTACATAAAATGGGTGAACTGCAGTACAGCATGCTAGTGCGCATATATGTGTGAGAGTTTGTGCCTCAAAGAGAAAAAATTGTTGGTTTGTTTGGGTTTGTTTGAGTTTTGTCAGACAGTGAAACAACATTTGCACAAGTGTGAATGAGGTTAAAACCATCAATGGCCATGTGAAGGGCTCTTTAACACCTTAATTGTTTCTCCAAGACAGAATGCATGAAAATCAAATAGAGGCTTTCACCTAAAAACAAGCTCTCTCACATGTGTCCACTTTTTGTTCTTGGACTTTCCAAAATACAAAGTTTGGCTATTTGTTTGGCTTCTGGCTGTTTATATGTGTGTGTGTTTTATGGCACTGTAAATGTGTTTGGTTTTGACCTTTGACTCAAACTGTGAGAACTGTACCAAACTGTACCAGCAGGTGATGGAGATAAATATAGCAGCACTTTTTGAACTCTATTTATGTGTGCTCTTAAAATGCAGTGACCTGGAGTGGACGGTAATGTATTTTTTTGTGTTATAGCACTCTCTGCTGCTCAGTCTGGAGAATTATCATTTTTATTTCCAGGACAAGAGAAGGGAGATGCTCCACTAGAAAATGAATATATATATGTGTGTATATACATTACCGTTCAAAAGTTTGGGGTCAGTGCATTTTTATTGTTTCTTTTTTTTTTATTTATTTATTTTTTTTTTTTTTTAAGAAATTAATACTTTTGTTCACCAAGGATGTATTAAGTTAATAATTAAAAGTTTATTAAAAGTTAATAATAAATAATTTACATTGTTATAAAATATTTATATTTTGAATAAACACTGTACTTTTTAAACTTGTTATTTATGAAAGAATCCTGAAAAAAAAAAATTCACAGGTTCCAAAAAATATTTGGCAGCACAACTGTTGATATTATCCAACATTGATCATTCTAATAATAAATCCGCATATTAGAATGATTTCTGAAGAATCATGTGACACTTAAGACTGGAGTAACAGCTGATAAAAATTCAGCTTTTCATCACAGGAATAAATTCTATTTTAAAGTATGTTAAAATAAAAAACATTATTTTATATTGTAAAAACATTTTGCAATATTACTGGTTTTTTTTTCTATATTTTTAACCAAATAAATGCAGCCTTGATGAGCATAAGAGACTTCTTTTAAGACTATTACAAGTCTTACTGACCCCAAACTTTTGAACGGTAGTGTATATATATATATATATTTAAATATATATATATATCCACTGCCATTACTGTCCATGGTATCTCCACAGTACTGTAGTGTGGGGATCAAACCAGCAGATGGTGCTGTGACATTATATCATCAAGCAGAAGATTCTGAGGATGCATTATCTGTCTGAAAAATCCCCAAATTAGTAAATAAAATATATTTGAAATATTTGAATTTTACATATTTTGCTTCTCTCTATATCTTTCTATGTAATTCCATTTAATTTATTTTCCTTGCAGTCTTTCTTGACATCACATAAACATTTTAAATAAACTACATGCCCAGTTATAATTCACAGCAGTTTATGGCAGGGTGAGTTTATAGGTTTGATGAAGTGTCGATATGGTGAAAATAAAGTAGATCATACAATGAGAATTCATTTAAAAGCAAAATATGGTTTGAAATGGCTTAAATCTCTCTCACACTCAGGTCTGTCTCGGTACAAATGACAGGATTCTGTCTCTGACTGCCACATGGCCATCACCATATGTTACGGGCCCATCCTATCAGCCAGACTCGCTGTAGCGTGCAAAGCCTGCTTTCTCTGGAGCACCTGTATCCTCCTCATGCTCCACTGTCACAAGGAGCTCAATGTCTCTCACAGCTGATAAATTACACACAGTCTGCGTGTGATCAAAACCATGCAGCATACACTGAGCAGATTACTGGGTCACTGTATTGATTTGACCTTCAGAGTAATCAATGATAGCCTCGTTGAATTACTTGAAATGTGCTCTATAAAGGAACTGTTATTATTATTATTATTATTATTATTATTATTTACAAACACACATAAAATGTATTAAGAATCTATATCATAAAAAAATTTGTAACAACCTATACCCCAACCTGATATATGGTTAAATTTAGCTTGAAATCTACAATGTAAAATAAATAAATAAATAAATAAATAAATAAATAATAAAATCCATGTTGCTACAAAACACATATTACTGGAGTATGTATTATGACAAAGTATTATTATTATTATTATTATTATTATTAACACACACACCTAAAATTTATTACAATTTATTACAATTATAATTACAATATGTGTGTGTGACAACCTACCCCAGCATAACATATGGTTTAAATTTAGGTTAAAATCTACACTGTTAAAAAAATAATAATAATAAAATAAAATAAATAAATAAATACATTTTTCAATGTTGCTATTAAAACAAATGTGACTGGAGTATGTTTTATGAAAAAAAAAAAATTGGGAAAAGAAAAATATTATTATTATTATTATTATTATTATTATTGTTGTTGTTCTTCTTGTTGTTGTTTACACACACACACATATAAAATATGTATATATATTAAATATATATATATTAAAAAATTAAAGCATGTGACAACCTACACCAACCTGACCTATGGTAAATTTAGGTTAAAATCTACTCTGTAAAATAAAGATTTTTTTCAATGTTGCAATTAAAACAAATATTACTGGAGTATGTTTTCTGGAAAAAAAAATTATAATTATAATTTTAATTTTAATTTTAATTTTAATTATAATTAATATTATTATTATCATTATTATTATTATTATTAATATGTTGTAATTAAAACAGATATTACTGGAATATGTTTTTTTGAATAACAACAAAACATGTTGTTATTACTATTATTTACATGCACACACATACCATTAATTAAAATCACATAAAATTGTAATACATTTTGTGTTTGTGTGTGTGTGTGTGTGCGTGTGCATGTTCACAATAATAATAAAATTAATAATATTAATAATAATAATGATAATAATAATTTAGGTTAAAATCTAAAAAAAAAAAAAAAAAACATTTTTGATGTTGCAATTAAAACAAATATTACTGGAATATGTTTAAGAGAAAAAAATCTTTAAAAAAATTGTTATTATTATTATTTACATACACACAAACACACACGAAGTTTATTAAAATTATATATTTTAACAAATTATATATATAAAAAATAGTTAAATAAAATAAATAAATAAGTATGTGACAACCTACCCCGACCTAAATTTAGGTTAGAATCTACACTATAAAAATAATTTTTTTTTAAAATGTTAAAACAAATATTACCGGAGTATGTTTTACAATAAAATATTATTACTATATTTACACAGACACACAAGTACACACACACTGTATAAAAAATGTATAAAAAAAAATCTACACTGTAAATAAAAATAAAAATCTAATTAAATTATTTGTAAAATTATGTAGCAATAAAACTAAACCATTTTTTGTATGCCATCATTATATATACAGTTGAGGTCAAAATTGTAAATACATCCATCTGCAAAATGTTAATTAATTTACCAAAATAAGAGGGATCATACAAAATGCATGTTAGGACACAAAATAAGATAATTCACATAAAAGACTGAAAAAAAAAACACACAGGATCATTCAGGTAACAACACAGTATTAAAAATCAAGTCAAGGGTCATTTTTATAAATTCAGTTATTATTTTGTCTTGTGGAGTATATAAAAACATGTTTATACGTACTGTACTAAGTAAAAAATAAAGTTTTCATGATCCCTTTTATTTTGATAAAATTATTAACATATTTGCATATTCTGCAAGGGGTATGTGCTTTTGAGCACAACTTTATACACACACACACAGTACTTTATATAGTTGATTCTTACTCGAACAAGATTTTTCACACAATTTTACTACAGTTCATTTCATTAAATCTATATAATCTGTCATAAATATTGATTTTTTTGTCAAACGCCAACCCCACTGAGTTCTATTCTCATTTGATTCACTTCAGTCAGTGTTTTCTCCGCTTATAATGGTTCTGTCATCGCGCTATCAAACGCTAACCCGAGATCTGTGCCAGAGAGCAGGGACAGTAAGGAAGCCTAGAGTCCTAAAGCGCCTCTGGGCACAGAAGCGTGAAAGGGGGGAAGGGGGCGTGAATACGTGAGAGTGAGAGATTCGAACACTGAGAGAGATAGAGGACAGAGTGATTGAAGAAGACAGGCAGAGAAAGAGTGGGAAAACAGAGCGGGTGGCCGATGTCGGGCTCTCCGTGGACAGCTTGGCATCCCCGCGGGGGAAGACTGCAGCAGCCTGCCTCAGATCAGTCCTGGCAGCTGCTCGGCCAAATGGGATTGTCCTGCAGATTAAGGGTCTGTGTTGGGGCAAAGAAGAAGGGAGGGGCCCCCGGAAGGGAAGGGAGGGGCTCCGGGGCCGGGCAGGGCAGGGCTGTGTAAAAACCCGCCGGTAACTCTAGTGGGGCTTGTTAGGGCTCTGGCAGAGCACGCTTGTTGAGACAGACTCGAGAGATCTAAACCCCTGTTCTCTCCCAGTCTCTATTAAAATATTCATTATTGGAGTAGAGTTATTCCAGTCATGCCAGACAGAAAACCCTGGAGACTGACTGCCAACCTGAAAAGCTATGCTTTTTATACTATAATTGGCTGACCGAAAAATAGATCTTGTTGGTGTAGAGCAGAGACGCCGGGTGATGGTGCAGCCATTGTAGATAATTACTACAGGCCACAATTAAATGATTACACATAATTACTATAATGGTGCAAATTTGGACATCAGTCAGACAGGAAAGAAAAAAAATTCTGACCTATAAGCCTAGTTTAATCTCTTATCTCAGCTCAAGGCTATTTTTCGCTATTATTTTTTATTTCTTTTTTTCCAGCCGCACAGATTTGTAATGGTCACTGTGGACCAATTACAAGTCTAGATGACAATAAAAAAGAGACAAGAGCAGTTTCCAGGTCTGCACCAAATGAGCCACTAGGATGCTCTCCCTGTAGCTTAAAAAAACAGTGCTTGGAAATAGTCTAGACTAATCCTTAATGTGATTAGCAAAATCATATTAAAATACTATTACTCTACCTATACTGTAGTAAATCAGTTCTTCACCTAAAACAGGTAATTTCAGCGCTTTCTCTTGTTTGGGCGATTAACCTTCATGTTAGGCGTGCTTGAACTGCATTAGAGCAGCTATGGTTTAAATTATGACGTTTAGGATTTTTAATGATCCAATTATAAAAACAGCTGTTGTGCTGCATAGCAATGTTTTGTTCCATAAGCAGTTTCCTAGCAACCGGTATGATGGTAAAGGATTGAACGGCTACGCTTTCCTTCCTTTCAGTCGCAACAACTGTGAATGGCTGTGAAATGCTGTGGGGGTTTTGGTATTCTTATTCTAGGATTTACAGTAATACATTTCCTTGGAAATGAGTGGAAATGTGGGCTTGTGTTACTGGGGCGCAAACACACAATATTTGCACATGTCTTTTGAGACCAGAACACACTTTTACTTTTTATTCTTTCATTTATATTCCAATGTATATATAAGGGGCTTTCGCACTGGAGAAACCTTTTCATGGTTCCTAGAGCTATTGGTGGTAGTTCCTGCTTTTTGGTGTGTTCGCACCACAGGAACTAGGAATGTATTTAGTTCTAGGAACTCTGCTTGGAGTAGCTAGAGTAGGGTCTAAAACAGTTCTGTAGCCTTGTGTAGTCAGACCTTCAGACTGACAGCAGAAGGTATGGGAACCTTGGTTGTTTTGAATGGCCAAGGCCGTCCAAGAGGCCATATGACTGACAGGTAAAGCAACCAAATCATGTTTCGTTTTGTGCTGCATCATGTTTAGGGGTGTAGAAATGTACACAATTACAGACTGGTGTGTAAAACTCTTGGATGTATTTTAAAGATTTCGTACCATGAACTTCAAATATTTCACAAATATTTGAATACTTCCTGATAAATGCTCATTGTCACAGTTGTAAACACTATGGCTTTCTTCTTCCATGAGGGGGTTTGGCATCACGGAATCAATAACCGCTTTTTCACTATCGGGCCGAATGGTTCTTAGAACGGTCAGGTACGGTTCCGGTTGTGTTTCCACCTGAGCCTGGTACGATTACACACCGTTATTACAAACCGATAGAGTGTGTGTGCTAAGTGGAAGCGCGCTATTTGATCAAACAGCGAAGTAAACAGCTATGCTGTGTTCATAGCTCATGCATTAATACTGTCAATAAATGTATTATTTTTAGAAAGGAATTTTACCTTCTGTGTCCGTCTCAGCATTTTTTTGTAGCGTTATACCTGTGGTCGCCTTCTGTTTATTTTATTTTTTGCGGCAAGAGTTAAGTAAATATCAGATAAAAAAAACTTAAATATCTAATAACCGTCCATATCGCTGTTTGCATTGCAATTACATTACCAACGACTGACGCATTTGTATTTACATTACAAAGAGTTCCGTTATCAGCAACACGGTGGAAAATGAAACCGTATCCGTGCTGACTTGTTTTTTAATTTCTAATCTTTCAGCTCATTCATCGTGAGTCATGTTTTTCACGGGATTCGTAACCAAGGATTCTGCATCCTAAGTCCAATTCCGTGCTGGCTGAGCTACTGAGCAAGCTTGTTATGTCCAGAAAGCAAAACTGTATACGAAAAAGATTACAAGCAGTGGCTGTTTCACTGCATCTAGTGTTCATTTCTGTTGTAAATGGCAGTGGTATGTATTTTGTGTCTTCATGTTCCCACAGGTACGTTTTTATCATGAGATCAGGTAGATATATAAATTAAATTATATGTTAGCAGCACAACTATTTTCAAAAATGTTTCTTGAGCCATGAATCAGCACATTAGAATGTCTTCATGTGGCTCTGAAGACTGCATGCAAGAATTGCCATGTTTGAATGAATCAGTTGAGTAAATGAGTCACTGACTCACTCACTTGTCACCACCTAATGGAAAGAAAACAAAAATCACTGGACAATCTTTTTCTTTTATCCAATTAAACAAAAAATTTGTCATTAAACTTTAGATGGCGCAGGCTAATGGGTCATTAACGCAAACTGATGATATTAACAGCATTACACTACTGGGCACAAGTTGATTGGATCATGTTGTATACGCAGTCAATGAGCTTGCTACTTTACATTTAAACAGCTGGTTTCCTCTGAAACCTCCACCTCCCCAGCTCCACCTTTATATATCTACTACGGGTTATTATATGTGCTACCTGTGCAGCTGTTAGTTTTGTTAAAAGTACCGACCATGATACCAGTTAGTACTAAAAAAAAAATGTCCATTTCCCGCTAACATTTCAGTGCTATTGAGTGGATTCTTCAAAATGACTGATTAGCCATATATATGATATACATGATAGATATGACTGTGATTGGCTACAGTGATCATCGCTTCACGCTCTTCACCAAGCACTCACAAGCATTTGAAAGCCGTGTCTATCAGAAGATCCCTAATGTAGCTACACATAGATGGATCCGCTGATAGACGTGGCTTTCAAATACTCCCGTGTGCTTCTGTGTGAGCACTCAGTGAAGAGCTTGAAGCGATGATCTTGCTTTGCAGCAGCAGCAATTTAGCAGTGTAGTAGATTTATTCCGCCAAAACAAAATACATTACCATTGTAATATCCATTACCATTAAAATCTTCCAAGAGATGTCGTGATGAAATGCTCCACTCAGCATGCAAGTCTTTGTGTCAGTGTGTTAAACGCATTGATGGAGTGAGCTACTCAGTCTTTTAATTGGAATGACTTCACATGTAAACTCGCCCGACAAAGGCACTTGCCTCTGGGCTGGGTTTAAAACGTTCAGCCCAAACTATGCATCCATCTGGTTGTCTCTCCCAACCCCCCTTATTTTTCTCTCGCTCTGTCTCTTTCACTCTCTTTTCATTCACTTCCCATGATCGTATTTTCTTTGTTTATAACATTTGTCGCACCTGCTCATGTTGATAAATGTTAGAGTCGGTTTATACTTATTATACTGTATGCTCATAAATACAGGTAGCACATATTAGATATAAAGGTCTTGTTGAGTCAGATACTGTTAAATGGATCCCAGTCAGTACTGGTTAGTCCTTACAAGCACCTTTAATAGATGGATCCAATAAATCTCTAAAAATTCAAGTGCACTTTGCATAATTGCGCACTATTCTATGCCATGTTTTCACACTGAAAATTCAAAAATAGTGTAAGTGCATAGTGCATTTCGGACTGATTCAAGATAAATAATGACATTACTGTTATCTGTAAAGCTGCTTATAGCTGATTTTAACTTATTTCATAATCAATGTACTTTACACAGTTATTGAACTGAACTGAATCAACACTGAACTGACTTGAGCTAAATAAAAGCACTATGGTGTTTTTAGAGCTGCTTTACATAATATATACATATAATTTGCATTATTGATTCTGATAGTTTCCTGTTTAATATAATGAAGTCACTTCGAAACCATTTGGTGAATTGACTTCTGTATTTTTTTGAAAAGGCCATTTGATTTAGTGCTACCTATTGATTTTGATACACTAATCACTGCCCACAACTAATCTTGAATCATTTCTGCAGGACGCACGATTGAGGATTAAGGATCAATAGATATGTATTGATTAACCATTGTGAGATTACCATGACTGTTCTCTGTTACGAATTCAGTGATTGGTCTGTAGCGCTGCAGGCATTCAAGGACCGGCATCCTCAGGCCAACACAATTACTGCACATCAGTGCGAGCAATTGGCCATGAAGATATCACAGCATTGCAATTATCTTCATGTTTTGTGTCGTAGCCTTGATGCACATCACTGCATGGACTAAGCTGCAAGAGAAAGCCCCAGGCCTTGAGTGCTTTAAATAGCTGTTTATACATCTCTGTGAGACCAAAGGTCTTCCACAGGCACAGAAAGTTCATTTCTAAGAGAACATATTGATCTTACCATATTTGCTACTGCAGACATGCGATTCAAGAAGCAAAGAGCAAAACTGACATTATTCACATTTATAAATGCAGGGTGGAAGAGTGTATCAGGTGGCCTTGAAGAGACATGCACAGGCAAGCAATACTACAGCTGTGATACTCAACCCCAAAAATTGCGATTTTGTAAGCATTTACTCACTGTCATGTTATTTCCAAGCTATCCAAGTGCAGGCGCTGCCATTTGTAACTTGAATTTGTTTCCAATGTCATCCACATCCTGTATAAAAACAAAACGTTAAGCCACATGATATATTAACGTACTGTCATAGTTATAAACATACTGATTTGTAGCACAAACAGTTTTCATTTTTACTGCATGTCTGCCAACTAATGAATTGGAAGTCTCTCAAATGAACTGAAAAGCTCACTTCCACGTTGTAAAATAAAGTGCACATGGCAGTTTTATTTTTTTGGAAAAGTATTTTTTACACTTTTCCATACAATAAGTTCCAGATCTTAACGACCACCTCAGTCAGGATTGAAAAGGGACAAACATACAGTAAAATTATTTTGGAAAAGTTGTTTATACAAACTGTGCATCATATCGTATGATAGTTTTGTGTGATGAAAAAATGAAAATTTAAGTTGTTATTGACAGAAAAACTTTAAATATCAATATCAACACACTAATATAATTATGTATTTTAGTACAACAATGCGAATAACAACTTAAATTTCAAATCATATGTTCTCATAATACTTAAAATATAGCGTTTGAGTCATTTTTATATTATAGGTTATTATAGTTAACTAAAACTAAAATGAAAACTATTAAAAATGTCATTACTCAAATAAAATAAACATTAACTGAAATATGAAATAAAATATAAAAACCTTTTAGTTGATGTACTAAAATAACTAAACTGAAATTTACAATAAATAAATAAATTAATTAAAATAATACAAACTATACACTACCAGTCAAAACTTTTTTAACAGTAAGATTTTAACCCTTTAACTGTCACTCCCATTTTTGAACACAGACATAAAAATGCACTACTTAAATTAACTATAATTAATGAAAACATTTTGTAATATGATTTTGATGTGCAATGTCTGATTTTAAAATGCCTTTCAAAGGATGAATTTTGAGATTTTAAGTTTTGAACTAATATATAATTTCCTATGATTTCTTAATTGTAATAGGGACAAAGGCAACAAGAAATTCTTTTGTGACAAAGGTCAGAACTCCTGTTATGATGTAGATTTTTTAAGTTGCACTCTCGACATATATTAATCTATTACTTTTCCTACATGATTTGTAACACAAAAATATGGTAAAATATCTATTTAAGAGTCTTAGACCTTTCCAACGATGTATAGTTTGTCATGATTAGATTAGGATTTATTTGTAATATGGTGAAGTAAACTTAAGAGTCCCACAGAGGGGACGGTGACAGTTAAAGGATTAAATGTTTTTTCCAAATTACAGCAAACGGTAAAATGTTTAAATATTTTTACTACTTAAAGTAACTCTTTATATTTGAATATATTTTAAAATGTAATTTATTCCTGTGATTTCAAAGCTGAATTTTTAGCATCATTACTTCAGTCACATGATCATTCAGAAATCATCCTAATATTCTGATTTGCTGCTCAAAAACATTTATTATTATTATTATGTTGAAAACAGATGAGTAGAATTTTTTCAGGTTTCTTTGATGAATAGAAAGTTCAGTAGAACAGCATTTATTAAGTAGGAATCTTTTGTAACATTGTAAATGTCTTTATCATCACTTTTGATCAATTTAAAGCATTCTTGTTAAAAGTAATAATTTCTATAATTTCAGTTCATCAAAGAATCCTGAAAAAATGTACTCAAGTATAGGGCGAGTAAATAATAACAATTCCTTTTTTGGTGGCACCATCTCTTTAAGTCAGTGCTACAAATATAAAGTCAGTATGGCAAGACTTTAATTAAAGCACCACCATTGATCTTTAAGCAGACTGCTGATGCTGTTGGCAATGTGCAGCTCTCACTCTAATTATACTGTAACACAGTCTGTCCCACTCGACTGTCTCCCTCTTTTTTTATTAATGCATCTCTGCATCTCTGTCTTTCCCCCCGTATCTCTCGCCCCCTCGGTCCCTCTGACTGACAGATAGCTGCTCTCCCTGTTGATCTTTAAAAGATGCCAACTGGAATTTGTCATCGTCCTCGTCCTCCCTCTCCCCTGACAGAAAATCATTGATTTTTGTCGCCCTGTTGGAATAATGATAAGGATTGTTGTCAGGGGAGAGAAACGGCATGAGGGTTCTGGGCTTAGATGCTTCAGATACGTTCAGTGGGGTGGAAAGGTTTGAAAATCACATGAAAACAGGTGCAATGCAATATGCCTGATTACAGCTCGGCCAGACATGCAGCACACATGCATTCTAATGGAAACGAATGGGTGATTAAGTGGAAAATGTGGCATGTGATGATGGACTATATTTATGAAATTGTCTGAAAAGGCCGATAGACCGATTTTACCCGCAAATTGGCTTTTGGAATTAAAAGCCTGATGCATTTAGGATCCTTGGCACATTTGTTCTGCCTCTGTTTTGGTTTTGAATTTCAAACCAGATTTGTTTTAGTCTGGTATCAGGTAGATTACAGTGGAAAATATGCTTAAAGACAGAATCAGAGTAGCAGGGGAAAGTCCCTGCAGAGTTTCATATTAAAATCAGCATGTAAATCAAATCTATCCAAAATGAACACGCCAGCGGCTAGACTCTAATCGAATTAATCATCGTCTGGTCTGCACACTTAAGGAGAATGAGACCCTAAAGGGATCTGACTAGAATCCAGTGTGACAGATTTGAGAATCCTCTGTGCACGTATCACTTATCCAAATCAAGAGGCTTGTTTTCACATTTCAAACTGGACTAGATTTGCATTTCCTCAAGGAAATATCAGTGATTCAAGGATAGTGTTCAAAAGTAACTGCTGAAAGGAAGAAAGCAAGGGAGAGGGATTATTAGTAAAATTCTGTCAGTATCTATGGATTTCTATTTTCTATTTTAAAATCAAAATGTTAGCTTTAAATGCAAAGTGCCTAGTTTAGATTCTGTTAACTGGTCATCTTTACTTTTGTTACTTTCTATTCTGTTCTTTTGTGTTTTCAACATCTTTTTCCCCATCACTGGCTCATTTTAAATTCTCCTGCTGTGTATCAAATAATTTATTAAACTAGAAATATTCCATGTTGTTTCTCGATTAAATGAGGCATTAAACTTGTGCATGCATAAGAACTGTAAAGAATCAGCAAAATGCTGTTTAAAATGGTTTTAAATGAAGTATAGCTTGTCAAACCACAGAATATATCAAAACAAAGAGTGCAAATCATTATTCAATGACTCTCAAGAGGATCGACATTTTAGGAATTTCTGTTGTTTAAAAAAAAAATTGTAGTCATTTTAGAGAGAGACAGAAACACCTCCGGTTCATCTCACGAAATGTGAATAGTTGTTTTCCCAGCTAGCGTCATTAACTAACAGTAATTTAAGATGTTTTAAACAAAACACTGCGTTATTTATATGCTGTTAATGTTTTTTTGTGAAATATTTTTACATGTATATTTATCCACCTTTTTCTTTAACGCAGACGTAAGCCTATGGGTCAGACTTCCGGTTCATTAATACGTTGTTCTGCAAATTTATGCTGTCTAAACCATGAAAAAAACGTGGAAACTGCTAAATCATATAGAGAAGGACTTTGTAAGCAGGAAAGGGTGCAATATTTTGACAAACTACAGTTCATAGGTGGTAAAGATACGCAGTATTAATTAAGATATTAGCCTAATATTTTCACCTGCCTGACCGGAAATGATAAGAACAAACATGAATGTTGTCAAGATTCTTGTCTTAGAAATACTGGTTCAGTTTGGCCAACCACAAACGCCTTTTGTTCCCCAGACAGTTTTTTGCACTCTTCTACTTGATTTGTTATAACTTTTGGCAGTCTATAGTACTCCAAATATTTTTCCAAGTTTGACCGATTAGTACAGCCTAAAACATGACAATAATTGACATTAGCAGCAATAATCAGCAAAATATGCGAGTCTGGCTTTGTTTACATCCAGTGCCGCCAATATGGCCGATTGATGAGGTGTCGTGAAAACACTCTATCGGAAATAATGATAAGAATAACAACGTACAGTAAAAGGCAAAACTGTTTTGTACTACAAACCAATATGCTCATAATTAAGATAATACATTAAAATAATATAGTAAGACAACAATTTGTAATACCAAGCAGCAAAAGGAGCTTTTGTACAGCTAAAAATTGCCGGACCCGGATGAGACAGAAGAGAGACCTATAAAATTTACAAATTGCCTTTCAGGAAGAAAAAGGTGCATAATAAAATGATAAATATTGACAAGACTTACGTTTATTGTACAGCCCGATAGGGTTTAGGCGCATGCATTGTCTGTTCACGTCAATCAGGACGTCTTGCGGCCCAAAAACCTACATATTTGCGCATTTGCGCATATTACACATTTAATTGCTTTTAATTTTGTTCACATTTTCGCTTTTAATCATGAACCTACAGCACGACAGCACAGTGTTTAAAAACAACAAAATGCCCTAGGGCTGGGTAAAAAAAAAAAAAAAAAATCGAAATAGATTCTCATTTTAATGGACCAAAATCAATTCTTAGATCACAATCGATCTCTTGGTCTGTGCTGTTTTCAGTTGATGAATGGACAGTGCATAGACGCACTACTTCCTTCCAATAAATAGCAATAGGCTAGGCTTTGTGTTACTTTTGATATGAAACAAAGTCCCAGATTTCAAATTCTGTCAATTTCCTTAGGAAATTCAAGCAATAAATACCGTTTTGACGCTCTTTAATGTGGCGTGATAGATCGTTGATGCTACTGTGTACTCGCCTGTGCGTAGTCAAACGCATAAGAAAACATTCGTGATAGTTCCGTTTTTGTTCTGTATCTTGTGCTCTGCTGCCAGAGCGCACTCGCCACAAACTGGACAGGGGTGGGAATTACAGCTACAATTTACAGTACGTCACTATATGACAGACGACCTTCAGATTTTTCCGTCACTGATTAAAAATTTCCGATGAATTGAATGGAAGACAACACAAGGGGAACTTCATTCATGCTACATGGTTTCAGTGCCTGATGAATTACAAGCAATGACATTTAATACAAATTGCGTAAAACGAGTAGCAGTTATCGTGTTTACGTCATTTGTTCGCTGTCATTCGTATTGACACGTGCTGTGATTTCAGCACTGGACAGCGCCTGTGTGAATGGGAGGAGCTCAGGCAGAACTTCTAGAACGACAGAACCCTATGAAACTACGAAACAGACTGTATGTCCTCAGCAGCAAACCAAGATCTCGAGAGAGAGAGAGAGAGAGAGAGAGAGAGACGTGGACGGATAGAGCGCTTGACGCATAACCCCGCCTCCTCGGCTCAGAAGGTGGAAATCCTGCCCTAGTTTACCACATTCAGCGCACCTCGTTTACCAGGGTACTAGGTTTACGCATTCGTCATCCATTCAGCCTTTCAAGCTAGGAGATCTCCTAAACGGATTTGCTAGTACACCTGTTTAAGAAGTGCTTCACATGCGCTAAGTATGAACTGCTGAGGGATTTTTCTTGCCAGTCGAGCTCCAGCTGTATCACCCCGGGCATCAGATCATCCGTCACGTTCATGAGAGGGGCGACAGACACCGCGATGGACCCGCAAACCGCCTGCTGATGTTCAGGGTCCACGATGGATTCCTGCGTGTCTACTTTAACATTCCCATATAACGGAATCATAAATGGAGGAGGAGAGTGACAGCCGCAAAATTAACAACAGCTTCCTTCGGGACCACAACTATGCAACCGAAGGTATTTGGAAAATCGAATTAAATTCGATTCTCACTTATATTAATGACGGTGGGGGTGGGGGGCTTCTCTTCAGGACCCCTCCTGTATGTGAATGTACGTTGGGCGTTAGTGCTGTTGGTGCATTGATGATTCTCAGACTTGATCTGAAGTCTCACATTCATGCAGTGTGCATTGGATCATTGGCATTATGTGAGGTGCATTGTGCTTTAGATCACATGATTTCACAAGACACCTTGATAAAAGATTACAGTCCTGTTTTTATAGGCTTAGGACTATATATAGACCTTGCATTAATCTGAGCTCTGGTTTTAGGTGTTACTATGGGGCAGTGGCCATTGAGGTGTGACGTGTACAATGAGTCAGATATGACTGGCATAACAGAACACAGCAGACATTTTTTTTTTATGAGTGACAAGTCATGTTATCATGTTTTTCCATTAGTGTAACTCATAGAAATAATTAATGACTAATATATAACAAAATAACCAATTTCAACATTGCTTTAAGTTGTACAAGATTCAACCCAATTTTTAAAATCAGTTTAACATAATTTGTTGAAATTACTTGTACAGCCAGTTTGATTATACTTTAAAATTTAATTTGATTATAAAAATTTAAGGCACTCACTTTTTTAAAATCTATAATCACTTTTGCATTTGATATTTCTCTTAAGCAAGTAAGTATACATAATCTATATTCATGATTATAATCGTAATGCTGCAGGATTCTGGCAATTAACAGTAAAGATGCAGCAAGAGGAAGGAAATCATCAATTATTGTTAGGTTCCTAGCTAATAATGCAAACCTGTACTATATTAGCTGTGCATTGATGCAGGGAGGTAGTGGTTGGAAAGTGAGGGTGTGTCTGAGAAGAGCTTTATAATATATAATATCATTCACAGTAAAACTTTAAAATCAATGGAAGTAGACATAAATGGAGTCAACTAGCAAACACTTTCAGTGCAAAGCAAATGTCTTTCACAGCGCATTGGAAGGTATGCATACTCAAAAGTTTACATAAAAGATTTTGTACGTGCAATGACTATATTATCAGTTTATTTTCTAACCACATGTTTAAAATGCAGGTGTAGTTACCCATTTTATGCAAACACACTCCAGCGCAGGTTTCACCTCCTGTCATGTTTGGAGAGCAGATCTACAGTGGAAAAGAAAGCTCTGGGTGTGGCAGCAGTGGGCATCTTTCTGGGCGGTGATTAATAGCTGTGGGAGGTTTTGCAAAACAGATATAATGAGCAGAATCAATCTGTAGCCATTGGACTCAAATGCCCCCGGTCTTCTTGGTTTATGTCTTATGCCCACCCCAGCTTCTCAGTAAATCACACAGTTGCAGTATTTCCTCACACACACACACACACACACACACACACGAGCTGCACAGCATCTTTCAAATTTGGCCCTCGATGTCTCTCTGTGTGGCTCAAAAAGAGTGTGGCCGAGTGCATTCTGCTCGCATTCATGCTGGTACCTGCAATCATAAGCAGTTTAGGTTAATTATAAGCAATTTGGCATTTGTCTCACACAATATGTATGAATGAGGTTTTAAAATGCTGTCTCAAAGCATGCATTGCAGACACTATCAGTCAATGAAGATTTATTCTCTTTGCAGTATAGTGAGTGACATGTGGCTTCACTCAACATTTCCAGCTGTTTTCAGTGCTGTTCTCAAATGTGTTGCTGCTGTTTGAGGAAAGAGCTATTTGATGAATTTAATATCTGTTCTAATTACACAAATTCACAGTTGTCACTTTAGAGCTGCATGATCATGGGTACAATCCAGGATATAACCAAATATTCAAGACTGGGAGGGACTAAAGGTTCTTGAAATTGAAAATCTCATACTACATACTGAGTAAAAGAAGGGACGCATCCTTCATAATGACTGCGTTCACATGCACATGAATATTAATTCGAATTTGGTCATATTCCAGTTATGTGAGTGTTATTTAAACTCATTAACCTATTCATTTATATGTGATTCCGGGTGATTGTCCACAGCAAAAAGTTCACCCAATAATGAAAATCTGTTATTAATTACTCACCTTTATGCTATTCCAAACCCATATACTCCTAAAGGATTTCATGTTTTCCTTTGTCTTGGGAGTGTTACAATTTGGATTTGGATAACACCGCCCAAATGTATACTCAAAGACAGAAAGCGTAACTTTTATTCTTGCTGTAGTACTGTTGCAGCCACCGCCATATTGTAGAGACGCTGTGTGTTTCGTTGCGAAAGCGAAAGTACTTAGTTTGACCTTCCAAATGAGTACACAACTAGAAATCAGTGGTTAAGTTACTACACTCTTCCAGAACAGTACAACACAAATGTACGTGTGTGCAGCGCATTTAACGGAGGACTGTTTCCTGAACCTGGGAGAGTAGCCTACAATGCCGGCTGTGCACACTATAAAGTGGGGCAATTCCAACATTGCAAGGACAGTCTGGCACTTCTGACTTTTGACTTCTGAGTTTTGAGCAGTGTAGAGTAATGCTTGTCATTTCTATGATCACAAATGCAGACATGGTGTTATGTTTACGTGGCACGGCGCAACACGTAAAAAGACAGTATGAGTCATTATAATCAGTAATTATGTCCTCACTGGACGCAACAAATTCCTCATTTATAATGGGCTTTATTGTTTTTGTCTCGTTGGGACACGGTATCAATACATGGTAAGGGGCTTAACATTTCCGTCACACATTTGAAGTGTTCGGCCAATCACAACGCACTGAATATCTGGCTAATCAGAGCACACTGTGCCTTTCAGAACAATGAGCTTTGTAAAAATCAACACGTTTTAGAAAGGCAGGGCAAAGAGGAGCAACAATAATGTACAGTATGTGGAAAATAATGTGTCTTTTGAACCTCTAACCGTGTAAACATAATGCATTACACCAAATACACAAAATAATATTCTTTTTTCAACATCATATGACCCCTTCAAAAATAAAGGTTCTTGATTGGCATTGATGGCTCCATGAAAAACCTTGAACATCCATGGAATTTTTCCAATGCAGAAAAAGTTCTTTATAATGGAAAATGGTTCTTTAGATTTTTTAAATGTTCTTCAAAATGGTTCTTTTCAGAACTGTTTACTGAAAGGTTCTTTGGAGAACCAAAAATAGTTCTTCTATGGCATAGAAGGAAAGCTTTCGTATTTCATCAAAAATATCTTAATTTGTGTTCTGAAGATGAACGAAGGTCTTACGGGTTTGAAATGACATGAGGGTGAGTAATTAATGACAGAATTTTAATTTTTGGGTGAACTAACCCTTTAGTTTAAAAACAAGTGCATGTAAACATGGTCATTGTTTGTGGTTTTTACAGTTTTGGATTCAAGCCACACTGAATTTTTAAAATGCCAAAATGGCGCACAAAACGTGCTTGCATATAAGTGGTACAGTCTAGGTTGCTCTAGTCTAGACTGAATGAATGTGTGTCGTTCACCCCGCCCCCTCACCACATACCCATACTGCCTTGCTCACGTGATGCAGTAGATGATGGTGGTATTTCCCCACTGCAGACATCCTCAGAGGCGTAATTGAGGTCTGGGGTTACTCTCGCTTCGTGTTGCTCTCCCGCAGGCTGTGGAGGCTGATAGACAGAGTTTAATAACACAGCACTATAACCTTCGCTTCTGTCTATAGACACACATAGAAAATAGGCATCTGAGTTTAGAGTGGTTGCAGTTCTCCATTGGGAGCACTTACACCAGAGACTAATGTGTGTTGATTCACATTCCAGGCATGGTTTGATTTTGATTATTGAGTGCACTCTTTTCTGAAACAACCAATGCTGTCTGGCCTTTGACCCAGGAATGTGACCTACCAGTGGACTACTTCTTTTTCCCAATTTGTCTAATTTACTAAAGTGCCATGGCTGTCGTAATTGGATTTCGCAGGGGTAACTTTCTAGTCCCAGTAGTGGTTTGTTGGGTCCCAAACCTAATAAAGCCCTGACAGATAGGTGATAGAGGGGTGTTTCTGAAACACCCAATATTGGCATCCCCTTTCTTAAGCTAAATAGAAATATCAAATTACGCCATGAGGGTTCATAAAGACCTTTTAGGTATGGAGTTAATATTTCAGGAATGCAATAAAACGCAGTTGATTCATGCATAGCTGACCTGGATATTAGTTTTTTTAATAGCTTCTTGCATATTGCGTCTTTCCAAATGATATCCACGGGAGTCGTGTTCGCTCACGCTCGAGAAACATTGACGGCGCAGTTTCATTTGCACAGGGATTCCTGGCATTTCACACCTTTCCTGCATCGAAACACAAGTTATGCAGTGATAGACGTCTTGTGAAATAAAATGAAATAAATGAAATTTAGTTTTATTAGCATACCACAGATGCTTCAGGGTTGACAGCACTAATAGCTGGAGGATGGATGCGACCATGCTGAGACAGAGAAAGAGATTCGTTTTTTGTCTTCATTTGTGTTGCATGGGTGTAATTGACCAGAACGCTCCCCCCTACATGCTTACACATCAGTCCATTCCACCACCCACGCTACACAACACACTAATGAATGAGAAAACGCCCTGAAACACTGACAAGATCATCAATCGCTTCGAGCTAGCAAAGTAGCTGAGCTCTGAAACTCATAGGGAGAGAGAAAGATTAAAATATTGCCTGGCAGAGAAATAGCTTTGCGGTACTCCAATCTGCACTGCAGGGCCTGGAGCCAGCAGAACTTAGCCTGGACAGACAGTAATGGCCTCACGGTATTGCGCAGGCAGCTGGCCCAGGCTCAGTTACATTACTGCTTATGTAGGCACTAGTGCACTGAAAGGAGGAGATTGCAGTTTTAAGATTTAAGGTTACCTCATTCTAGGCCAATCTTATCTTAGTCTAATATAGTCTAACCTCACCACAGTCTTACCTCATTCTTACCTCACCACCAGGCCTCAGTGCATTTTAATAGAAGATTACCTCAAGTAGAGGATACATAAAATAGCACATGCATTATTCACAACAGCACTTTGAAGTCCAACACTAACTGTCGAGAAAAATATCAAGAAGTTGGGTTTGTTGTAAAAGCACCGCTTTGATGGCTGTAGAGGCGATTCTTGACCAGGGGTACATGTACTCCAGCTGGTTCAAGGAGGTACTTAGATAAAACCAATAAAGGTTCTTCATTGGCATCTATGGTTCCATGAAGAACCTTTAAAATCCATGAAACCTTAACGGTTTTTTTTAGATTATTCAAATGTTACACTTATTTGTTACACTTACCTTGTCATCCAAGATTCTCATGTCTTTCTGTCTTCAGTTGTAAAGAAATTATGGTTTTTACATGAACGCACATCCCAGAGCCTGTGCTACACAAGCTTTTGTGCTTAAAAAGTATACAAATTTTAATTGAAAAAAATGAAAGATCGTTTCGCTAGATAAGACCCTTCTTCCTCGGCTAGAATCATTTAGAGCCCTTTGAAGCTGCATTTAAACTGCATTTCGGAAGTTCAAAATCGGGGGCACAATTGATGTCCATTATATGAAGAAAAATCCTGAAATGCTTTCCTCAAAAACCATAATTTCTTCACGACTGAAGACAAAAAAGATGACAGGGGGGTGAGAACATTATTTGTAAATTGTTGTTTTGGAAGTGGACTTCTCCTTTAAGAACGGATCACTGAAAGGTTACTTGGGGAACCCAAAAATGGTTCTTCCATTGGCATCACTATGAAAACCCTTTTTTAAGCATGTATAAAACAAAAATGATGACCCTCAGGGCTCTCAATTGACCGTTTGCAAACAGCTTGATTGACAGGTGATCTGACCAATCATAACGCAGAATCTGCCATTCTGTCTGACAAACAAATCAGGAGAGTAGATTAACTTCGATGGACTTAAACTTGAAAAATTGTGTGTACTGACATCTTTATGCGGTTAAAATAAAATACATTCTGATGTTCATTCATGTTTTTCTCATGTTTTAACTAAAGAAGAAAACACAATAGGTTCATGTGTCATTGATCTAATGAGGCAATACACTAATCTGTCAGAACACATTAAAGAGCCACAAAATGGTATTTATTGATTGAATTTCATAAAAAATGTCAGTATTTAAGAATGTAAGAACATGACCTGTAGTGTGAGAGCGGCATTGTTTGTCGGATACAGCAACAGTAACTAAGGAGGGCGGGTTTTTACAAAGGGTCAGTTATTTAAATTAATCTCTAATAATCTCTGTTCTTCACAGCAAACAACATCAGTAACAATTGCCCTCAGAACAGTCAAAAATTGACAGGACAAACAAGCTCAAGTGTCTCATTAAAGAGAGAGGATGAGACCAACAATACTGAGTGTTTTATTTTAGTAAGTGAATCACTGTAATTATGGCATTTTAATAATGTTAGGAAATGAAATCTAGCAAAACACATTAGAGCATGGGTTTGATTCCCAGGGAATGCACAAACTGATAAAATCACTTTGGATGAAAGTGTCCTCCAAATGCATAAATGCAAATGTATAATACAAGTAAAGGAACACAGTTGTTGTTGAAGTGGTATTTGAAACATATGGGCTAGATAAAACAAATGTTGGGAAAAAATGTTGGGAAACATTGCGCTTTTAAGAAGATTAATTTAGAGGCACTATTTATGTGTTATGTGTACCACGCTGACAGTTTAACAGTTAGCAGCACACTGTCAGCACAAGAAAATCTGTTTATAAAATCAGTTTCTTCTGTCTGTAACCTCCTCCTTTTTAAAGAATGAAAATTACCTCATGATTTACTCACTCTCAGGCTGTCCTAGGTGTATATGACTTTCTTCTTTCAGACAAATATAATCGAAGTTATATTAAAAAAATGTCCTGGCTCTTCCAAGCTTTATAATGGCAGTTGGTAGTGGTCTAGATTTTGAAGCAAAATAAAATGCATCCATATCCATATTTACAACTTTATAAACTGTAATCTCTAGCTTATGCTAACTGTCGTACATGTTTTCACAAGAGTGGTGTTCCAGCAGATGACAGTGGAGGAAGCAAAAGAAAACACAAGTCATGAATTAGAAGTACAAAACTAGGATTTGCAAAGAAAAATGTTGAAGGTGTTTGTTATATTTCAATATCTCGCGAAACTAGCATATTCTAAACAGAGCTTATGCTACGCCTACGTCCTACATCATCCGCTGGAACGCCACTCTCTCGTAAACGCGTGTACGACAGTTAGCAAAAGCTAGAGATTACGGTTTATGAAGTTGTAAATATGAGTATGTTTTTAGCACAAAAGCATCGCTTCATTTCAGAAGGCCTTTATTATCTTTCAGAGCTGTGTGGAGTACTTTTTATGATGGAATGACGCACTTTATTTTGCCTCAAAATCTCAACACCCATTTACTGCCATTATAAAGTTTGGAAGAGCCAGGACATTTTTTAATATAACTCTGATTGTATTCATCTGAAAGATGAAAGTCATAAACCCCTAGGATGGCCTGAGGGTGAGTAAATCATGGGGTCATTTTCAATTTTGGGTGAACTATCTCTTTAAACAACCACAGCTGAAAACCTAAAAAGAAATGTAGATAAACTCACTAGTCAGCCCCACTAATCCATTAAAGCTTCAATGCAATCTCCCCAGACTACCATATAGTTAATGGAATTGTTGTGTGTAAAAATTGCTGGCATGAACAGTATATATTTTCAATGCCTCAGTGAGGGAATGAAATGACTAAAAGAAAAAACATGGTCATTATAACTATTATCCTTATATACTATTCATTCTGCCTTGCGGGCATCTAATCCCATTTCCTTTTCTGTGCATTATCAAATCTTAGTTTCTACATTGTACCATGTGTTATTTTTTCCTCAAATGGTTCACAGACCTCTCTGCTGCTGCCTTGTAATGTCCTTGTTTAAAATAGCTGTGCAGTACATCAGTAGGGAGGACGCAGCACAGAACGGCCCAGCGGGGGTGACCCTGCCACTCTAACCCCTACAACACAATTTACACCCCCATGCTCTCACATCAGGGATAATGACATGCACCACCCCGCACGGGCCCGGTGCTATTATTCAAGAGATAGAGAGAGTGACAGACAGACAGACAGACTGCATCAGCAGCGGTTGCCAACACAAACGGCCCCAGGCTACACTTTAAGACTTTAATCATAAAGAGAAATATTTCTCCAGCCCAAAGGGCCCCATTTATAATTCAGAGGGAAACAGTGAGGCACTAATGTTGTTCCCCGGCGTCAGGCTGAGTGCAAGAGGAGGACAAACAGCGAGGGGCCGGTCGCATTAAACATTCAACTGCTGTCAAACTCAGATTGAGGTTTTTATTGAGGGATGTAGTCAATGAAACATGAGGAGAAATTTAAACTCATCACCTAAAGAATGACTTAGGCTTTAAGCCTTAGAAATGTCAGGTTCTTTAACAGTAGGAACAACATTCACATTCATGTGAACACAATGGCTCTGTTCCCTGTTGAAAAAAATAGCATATACTGGTAAGGTATGTTTTTGAAGCATGGCTGCTTGGTTTGAGCTAGCTTAAGTGGGTGCTTAGCTGGTCATGAGCTGGTTTAAGCTGATCCTAAGCAACTAGCTCCTGCTCAAGACCAGGATAGGATCAGCACATGACCAGCTAAGGACCAGCGTAAACCAGCTCAAACCAGCATAGGCTGTTTTTTTAACAGGGTGCCAATACCTAGTTAGCTAATTTGCTGTCTACTGCCTACATAGGCAGCTGCTGTCTAAGACCACATTCTAAATTAAATGGAACTTCTTAAAAGACTGATATGGAACACCCTACATAGGCAAAAATTATAACACATAAATGGGAGATTTGACTAATATTACATTAGCATGTTGCTAAGCTAATAGTCAGAATCAGGGTTGCCAGGTTTTCACAACAAAACCCACCCAATTGCTACTCAAAACTAGCCAAAAAGTAGCTCAATCGCGTTTTGAAGGGGGTCCCCTGTTAAAGCGTTTCAGGGGGGGAAAAATGCACTTTTTTTTATTATTTTACCCAATATTTGTGTGTACTAGGCACATTCTGACCAGTGTTGCCAGGTCTGCAGAAAACCGAAATTTATTATCAGTTTTAATTTGTATTTAACTTTTTTATTAGTACTTTTCGGTACAAAATTATGTATAAGCATAAACATAGTGAACATTTCTTAAGCTCTTCAGTTTCAGTTTCAAAATCAGTTTCCACAAAAATGCTACGCAGTTAATGCTTTACAAAACTGTTTTTTAACATTAATAATAATAAGAAATCTTATATTAGAATGATTTCTGAAGGATCATGCATGTGACACTAAAGACTGGAGTAATGATGCTGAAAATTCAGCTTTGTATCACAGAAATATATTACATTTTAAAATATATTAACATAGAAAACAGGTATTTTAAATTGAAAAAAAATAAATAAATAACAATATTAACATTTTTATTGTGTTTTTAATCAAATAAATGCAGCTTTGGTGAGCATATTTATATTTTACCATCCCGGAGTTCTCCTTTTTAGTGATCTGGCAAAAGGACACACTAAATGTAAATGAGATCCTGTAAACACACACGCAGCCTGTCTCTTTTCTTATGTTCTCTGTGGTGTCCTACAGCTTCAGTTCTCCACATCTGTAGTTAAATTATGTATCTGTTAATGATGTGTGAAATTCAAACCAGTTTCCCCCACTCGAAGTTCAGCCCCCTACATGCGGCCTTTCTCTGTGCTCTTTCTCTCAGATACATGCACAACACATATTCACCCTCCCCTCCCAATCCCTCGAGGCCTGCGCCACCTCTCTCTTCCCATTTCCACAGGGCATTTTTCCAAGAAATAAGGTTAATTAGCTTTTTTTTGGTCTCAGTCTCAGTCGCTGTGCAGTGGTTGGATGCAGGCAGCGCCATGACTGTGTGTATTAGAGAGTCACTGAGATTGTTGTCGATCAGCAGGTGGTCAAGCTTATTATAACCAGCTCAAATCACACCCATGTTTGGTGAAACTGGTCCAGACCTGCGTCATTCAGCAGCGGGCCAAAGGCAAGGCTTTATTCCACTGCCTTTAAGACCACCAGACATTGACTTAAAGCAAGTCGATGGAGTCATCCATCGATACAATCCACGCATGTTAACAAAACAGCATGCGCTGCCTACCTCATGTTGTTTTGTTTGCTGTTCTGGCTGTAAAGTATGGATTTATCAATCAATATCATTTGATTTTCATGCTGAACAATCAAAAGAGAAAGAAGGAGCATCACAAAACTGACTGTGTTTGTTCTTTGATATTAATTTAACAGTAAATCTGAGCTGTACAGTATTTGGTTAGTTTTCACAACAGGACCCTGTTGGAATCATTCTGTGCAGCTTTTGGCCAGCAGTTTAATTTACAGTGTAAATAACAAGGCAGCAATGCATGAAGAGTGAATATGGGGAATTTTCTGGACACAGATCCATGAAAATTTAATTATAAAGACAGATCTGGGCACACTTGGCCAGTCTCGCATACAGTCTTTAATTTGTGGGGGAAGTTCAGTGTGCATATTGTACAGTGCAGAAGAAATTTAAAGGAACAGTGCATCCAAAAATGAAAATTCTGGCATTGCTTTCTTACTGAACCTCACTGATGATCAATCTTGCATGAATGAAAAAAATGAAAGGGAATGATAATCTTTAGCTTCAAACATTACATAAAAGCATTATAAACAAACAGCAGATCTGAATAAAAATTAGTATGTATATGAATTATAATTTATAACTATATTAATTTGTAAAAACTCATTTTTTCAAGCTTATACATTTTATTTCTTTATTGTACATTTATACATTTATCTACACTATTTTTTAAAAGTTTGGAATCTGTACAGTTTTTATTGTTTTGAAAAAAAGTCTCTTAACAAATCTGCATTTATTTGATCGAAAATACATTAAAAATGTTAAATTACCGTTGTCAAACTTGGTCTAACCTTTTTTTTTTTTGTATGTATGTATGTGGAGAATTAAAGAAACACTCCACTTTTTCAAAATAGGCGCATTTTCCAACTTCCCTCGAGTTAAACAGTTGAGTTTTACCATTTTCGAATCCATTCAGGTCTGGCGGTAGCACTTCTAGCATAGCTTAGCATAGATCATTGAATATGATTAGACTGTTAGCATTTCGCTCAAAAATGACCAAAGAGTTTCGATATTTTCCCTGTTTAAAACTTGTGTAGTTACATTGTGTACTAAGACCGACGGAAAATGAAAAGTTGCGATTTTCTAGGCTGATATGGCTAGGAACTATACCCTAATTTCAGCGTAATAATCAAGGAACTTTGCTGCCGTACCATGGGTGCAGCAGGTGCAACGTTATTACGCAGCACCTGAAAGTAGGCTAACTTCCGTCAACATAACCAACGTGACCACCTGCTTGCACAGGGAGATTATTTCCAAGCGCTGCGTAATATCATTGCACCTGCTACAATTTTAAATAGGAAAAATATCAAAACTCTTTGGTCGTTTGATATTAGGTTGCAGTTCTGAGAAATACAGTCGTAATTTTGAGAAAGAAATTCACAATTCTGAGAAATAAGGTCAGAATTGTGAGATAAAAACACACAATTCTGACTTTTCTCACAATTCTGACTTAGATAAATTGCAAATGCAAGTTTGTATTTGATAATTCTAAGAAAAAAAGTCTGAATTGCGAGATGTAAACTCACACTTGTGAGAAAAGGTCACAATTCTGAGAAAGTAAGTCTTTCTAGTAACATTACTAAATATACACTCGAAATTCTGAGAAAAAAAGTCAGAATTGTGAGTTTTTATCTCACAATTCTGACTTTATTTCTCATAATTGCGAGTTTGTATTTAGCAATTCTAAGCAAAAAGGTCATAAATTAAAATATCTTTTAAATTTGCAATTCTGACTTTTTTGTCACAGTTGCAAGTTTATATCTCCCAATTCTGACTTTATAGCTCGCAGTTATGAGTTTATATGTCACAATTTTGAAAAAAAAAGTCTGAATTGTAAGATGTAAACTCGCAATTGTGAGAAAAAAAGTCACAATTCTGAGAAAGAAGGTCAGAATTGCGAGATATAAACTCTAAATTCTGAGAAATAAAGTCGTAATTCTGAGAAAGTCACAATTCTGAGAAATAAAGTCAGAATTCCGAAATATAAACTCGCAATTCTGAGAAAAAAAGTCAGAATTGTGAGATGTAAACTCAATTGTTTGAAAAAAAGTCACAATTCTGAGAAGGAAAGTCAGAATTGCAAGATTTGAACTCACAATTCTGAGAAATAAAGTTGCAATTCTGAGAAACGAAATCAAAATGACTTTTTTTCTCAGAATTGCAAGTTTATATCTCCAAATTCTGACTTTATAACTTGCAATTGCAAGTTTATATCCCACAAGTTTGAGGAAAAAGTCTGAATTGCGATTTTTTATTTGGTAATTCTAGAAAAAAAGTCAGAATTGCGAGATGTAAACTGTTTTTTGTAATCAGTGGTGGAAGCTGGCTTCCATAGATGCCGATCCATCCTCATTCGCTTTTAATATAGAAAAGAACATATAAAGAAAGTCATATATGTGGGTGATTAAATGAATACAGAATTTTCATTTTAGGGTGTCAGTGTTGTCACACACTGTTTGCTCACCAAACCAATCTAGCAGTCTGAATATATGTAAAACATTTCTGAGAACAGATACGTTAAGGCAGCTGTAATCTTCTTTTACGGGTTGATCCTATGAGGTGCTGAACTCAGCAAAAGGGCTGTAATCTCACAGACAGTGTAACTGTGCATTACAAACATAGTGCTCTATCAGGTCCTGTGATAACTGCAGATTCCATGCAGACATGCTTCCACACAGGATTTACACGCAATCATTTCATTTTGGCTGTACTTCAAAACAAGCATTGATTTTGTGTTTGGGAAATGATTGGATGTTCTTTAGCCCGAGACAGGCTCAGCAGACTCTGGCTGACCTACTTTTCCATGAACCAGCCTCTCTCTTATGTTTCAGACAGCTGTGCTAGACTGAAACCACAATGAGATCTTGACTGTTTGTGAGGGCTACACTTCAAAACGCATTGCACTTGTTTTTCCTCCCAGTCTTTGTTGACCTGCTGTCCCCTTTCACTGCATAGTGGCATTTAACGTCTTGATATGCTGCATCATCTTGATCTCATTCTCATTTTATCTGTGCGAAGGCACAGAAAATCAATGTGTAAATCAATATAAGCTAAGTGTGACTATATTAGACTTTGTTCAGGCGATGTTGTTAGTATGCTCTGAACAGTAGGATATTGCACACCGACTGTGTTCAGAATGGAATACTAGCAAACGGTGGAGAGCTTACATTTTGTTGAAAATAGGAATTAAATCTTAGTATTATATAATGCTAAACATTTAAATATGCTACACTGTAAGTAGCATCTTGTAAGATCACAAGATTTCACATTTAATTCTTTTTTTTTTTTGTTATTGCTTGTGAAAATGAGCAATTTTGGGGTGAAAAATCTTTCTTATTTTGCTTCTATAACCAAAATTTGTGGAAAAAAAGTAATTTGTCGCAGTTAAATAAATAAGTCAAAACAGAAATGTAAAAAATTCATAAAAAATAATATACACACTGTGCACATTATACATATTGCTGAAATTGTATGCTAATATGCCATTCTGAACATTATATTTTTGGTATTTCCCATGAAACCTTTGTGATGGGGAAGCCATGATCATACATGCTCAAGAGCTGCCGGGCCTGCTGGGATTAGACAGGTTGGCACGGTAACCCACTTTATGGCGTGTGAGTAATGAGAGCGGCTGCAAATTACAGCACGAGAGAGATCGGTTCTTTCCCAGAAGCACTCTGGGTATATGAGACCCTGACCTTTGACCCTGCTGTTGCAGACATGGGTGCCCGCAGGATTTATTGACTGCACTCTGTAATGCATTGCCCACTTTATTTGTCATAGGCAGCTAAGCATAAAGACATTCAAAATAAATGACTAACCTGTAGGACGTTAGACGTGTAATCCGATTCCCTTTGAATCGCACCAAAAAGGAACAACACGTCTGGATAATTTCTCACCCTAAAAGAAAGAAAGAAATATGAAATTATATTTTGTGTAAAGAAATGAAGACTGCTTTAGAAGAATTCATTTGTGACCCTGGACCACAAAACCAGTCTTAAGTAGCACAGGGGTAGCAATAGCCAACAATTCATTGTATGGGTTAAAAATAATAGATTTTTCTTTTATGCCAAAAATCATTAGAATATTAAGTAAATATTATGTTCCATGAAGATATTTTGTAAATTTCCTACCGTAATCAAATCCTACTGTAATCCTACCATAATTCCTTCCTTCCTATCAAAACTTAATTTTTAATTAGTAATATGCATCGCTAAGAACTTCCTTTGAACAACTTTCCAGGTGATTTTCTCAATATTAACTTTTTAATTAATTAATTAAGTGACGACGTATTGTCAACTATGGCGACCCATAGTCGAAATTGGTCCTCTTGCTCAAGGGCACTTCAGTCATGGTAGACCTCCAATTCCTGCTGGTGCGGGAATCGAACCAGCGACCTTCGGGTTACGAGCCCGACTTTCTAACCATTAGGCCATGACTGTTGATGACCTAATGATAGTTGATAGTTGCATATTAGTCAACTGATAGTTGCATATTAGTCAAATATTGTCCTATCCTAACAAATTATTAAGCTTTCAGATGATGTATAAATCTCAGTTTGAAAAAAAAAATGACCCTTATGACTGGTTTTGTGGTCCAGGGTCACATTTGTTTTACTTTATAAAATTATTTTCCAGAATGCATCCAGACATTTTTTGGATTCCTGTTAGATTTTAAGTTGGAAAAAACTGTAATATAAATTATGTTTTTAATTAAATTATATTAACACAAATTAAATATGAATAAGCATAAATTAAAGGTGACGTATCATGATACGTATCATGCATGTACCAACCCAGAAAATGTGAATAAGAACAACCCAGTACATTTTTTTGGTAAGCCTTTCTCTGCAAGCTTGTGAAAATACAAGCGGCTCAGATTTTGTTCCCTCTGTGACGTAGGAAGAGGATTTTATTATAATATTACCGCGCCTTAATCTGCACGTTTCCACCCACGGTGCCGTTATTTTGTTTTCAAAAGCGACAACGGTGTACCAGTTCTCACGCCATGGCAAACGTTTGAGCAAAGCATGCTAACTGTTCTGTCATTGGCTGCACAGCTGAGCACAGAACACTATTTAGAGTCCCAGCCTCAGAGCAGACAAGAGAGTAGCAGATTTATTGATTTATTTACTGTATATTACGCTGCTGCCACACAGATCTAATATAAACATGCAATTTCTTTCCCAGCTGTTTACCTTCACAGACATAATTGACTGTTATTGTAACTCCTGTGTGTTTTTCACATAAAATTAAGTGTATTTGACAGTTTAAGTGCAATAAGACATGAAAGAGAATTTAGTTTAGTACTCACATGCCGTGTGACAGCCGCTTTCTGTGCGCGTGCTTCGGATGTGTGTGCTCAGACAACCGTATATCAGAAGTTTAAACTAATATGGTTTAAAACGTATGATTTCAGTGTGATAGACATGATAATCAAAACCAAACAGGTGTTTTTTTAGCAGAGTATTTGAGGTATGAGCTGTAAAGGCACAGCCCTATCCTGGAAAAGGGGGCAGAGAGCAGCAGCTCATTTGAATTTAAAGAGACATGCACGAAAACAGTGTGTTTCTGCATCCACTCAAAGTAGGCATTTTCAAAATTATATAATAAATGATCTGTGGGGTGATTCTGGGAACACCTGAGACTTATATTACATCTTGTAAAAAGAAGCACAATAGGTCTTTTTTAAAAGCTGTAAAACTATTATTCACTACACAGTGATGACAATTGGTCATTTACTGTGTTTTTACGGAATTTGTAATGAAAATAATGTTGCAGAGCAAAAAATTCTTATATATTATACTACCCTAAAATAGGTTTCATCTTCTCACCTTCTCACCCACACCCATACTGTTGTTCCAAGTCACTGAAGTAAGTTAAATAGGGATATCAAATTGTGAAATCCCCTTCCCTGGGTGTTTCCTTGTCAAACAGTAACACGCAAGGGAACGCTGGACCACAGGGCCTTGAAATTGCTTTTATGAAATCCTTCTCTCTTTCTGAGTCAACAGATGCTTTGATTATAGGACACCCCCCATTCTCTCTCTCTGTGTTTTCCCTTTCAATCTTTGCTGTCCCATTTATCCTTGAGTGTAAGATGAGGAATAACATGTCTGTAATTGAGCAAACTCATTAAAACATTGTCATCAGTTTTCTCCCTGTCTCAGACTGCATTGTGCTAATGTGTTTATAATGAGAGAAAGGCCTGCGTTATTGCCAAGCAGAGGGTGTACGGTTAGGTGCACCTCAACGATTGATGAAACATTGCTACATCCAAAGCTGCTTCTGTATCATCACCTTATGTCCATCCAACTCTTCAGGCAGCTTTGCTGAGTCTTTTTAAAAGCCGCTCACTGTTGAGAAACAAAGAACAGAAAGATAATCAGTAAATGAATACAATGCTGTGTGGTCTTGACTGTAACGACTTTGTTCTCTAACTCACCCTCACTCATAAAGCAGGGGGTTTCATAGTCTTGTTCTGTGCACACAAAGATAAGAAATACAGAATCCAGATCAATGGGCTTGCTTTATTTTTTGGCAAGGGAATGTCTAAATCTTCCCAAGATTTCACAGCCATTTGAGACTGCAGGATTCTTCTGATGTCCCACCTTTCAATGCTACTGTTCATCAAATAGACCTTGAGAGAAAATGCATTCATGCAGTTAATACAATACAATGCAACATACTGTATGGGAAAACAAGAAGCAGTAGGAAAGAATGTGCCGTTGTGAACAAATTTTGCTCCTCAGCTATTTGTGGCTATATTTCAGGACTGTGTATTTCAGCATTCAGTAGCTATGTTTAAAAATAGACATTTTCTCTGTCTCTCCCCCACTGTGCCATTGACCGGCATCGTGCGCTGTAAACCACGCGTTCAGGCTGTTTAACATACGCAGCAAAGTCTTTCAGTCAAATGTAGCACAAGAGTAATGGAAGGGGTCTCCATGGCAACCACTTCCTCCCGTTTTCAATTCAGCAAGCAATAAATCCATTGAGGGTGTGTGGGTTCTCAAAAAAAAAAATTGAAGCACGCTTTCCTACTTGTTACATCTCAACCCCTTCGTCTTTCATAAGCGGATTCCACTAAAGACGCAACATCTACGAAAGCAAGTCTGTAGATTTCTACTGAACAAAACAGAAAAATCAAGCAATGTGATCTGCTGTTTCGAGCTCATCAGCCTTTAAACAAATGCATCTTTTTTGAGGAAGATAAAAGAAGATTTCTTAAAGGTAGGAAACCCTCCTACAGATGCAATCTAGAGGTTCAGAAACATTTGGCTGAATACAATCAATCACAGTATTTGTGATGTTTTCATCACTACTGCTCATTTTGTATCGTACGCCTGGAAAAGATGAAAGACTGTTTTTTGATAGATGAATTTGCGTCTCTTTCTCTGTGTACCAGCATTATAATCAGTCTTTCTAGACTGATTTATTAGATGTCTCGAGTTAATCCTGTCGTATGTAAATTGCGTGGCAGTTTCTGTCCTCTGCGGTGAATCCCGTGGATTTAGTGTTGAACGTGAAGGATGTTGTGTATTTCTGTGTCAGATGATAATGAATGGAAGGAAAATCACAGTCGGAGGAGGGGAGCGTCGTCTCTCTGGAGGGGCGGAGAAATCGGAGCTGTTCATTCTGCGGGAATGGCAGCTCATGCTCTGTCTTTATCTGTTTAAGTGCACTGAATGTTTTTTCAGCCTTCTGGTTTGATCCAGGGATGATTTTGAGGGATTATTTTATGTATTTGTATGCACAAAAACTTCATTGCTTCTCCTAAGTCTCTTTTAACCTATTTTCTTTCAAATGTGGGGCAGTAGCACACCTTTCTTCCGATCGGTGTTGACAGAGGCAGATTTTCAGCGAGCGCATGCTTTTAACATATGCAGATGGAGAACTAATTGCTGTTTTCCTGCAAATCACATGTTGTTTGACAAACAAAGGCATTTGTGGAAGCTTTTAATTTTGTTGAGATTAATAGATTAGACAAAGCTTATTATTTATTGCATTCTGGTATTGCAGAACACAATGTCCCTGTGATTTTTTCATACACATTCCCAACACTGTCTTGGTATAAGAATAGTGTGGAGTAGAGCTGAGAATAACTGTCCTGTGAATTGATATTGTTCTGGCAACCTGCATTATTCTAATGTAAAATGAAAGAAATAGTTCACTGAAAAATCAATTACTCACCTTCATGTCTTTCCAAACCTGTATGACATTTTTCTTCCACGTATAAAGCTTAGCAGAATGTTCACACTGTCAGGGGTCATACAACAGATTTGTAAGGGAAAAACAAACAAACAGATGTTAGAATATTAGAAATGTATCATCTTTTCTTTCATCACAATTCTCAAACATCATTGGTATTTACCTCCAGTCAAGGCATTTTTATTTGTACAGCCCTTTAAAAAAAAAAAAAAAAAAACCTCGATTTTAGTTTAGTTTAGTCTCGAGTTAAGTTTTCATTTTTACGAAACAATATCAGTTCTTAAATATCTAGAGTCGATTAGTCTAGCTTGTTTTCAGTTGATTAACGGAACATTGTAGCGCATCTCCCATCCAATAAATCGCAATAAGCTTTGTGCTTTATTTTTGATCCATAGGTATGTTACAAGATGTTACAAGATGAAATCCGTATCCTGTCTCATGAAATTGCTTAATCAGTGTTTCAACGCGGAAAGACGTCAATATAACAGATTGTAAACAATATCACGTAATGTCACATTTACCTAAGTAAAAACATAACTGGTGACCATAAACTTAGTCAGAAAAATGAACTCTAGAGAGGAGCATGTCGCTAAATATATACACCAAATAACATATTCATGCTAATTTTTATTGTTCTTCAGTGTTTGTTTGAATAAATCTGTTTTTATGACAGCCATGTTTAAATGTTTATATTTCAAAAATTGAATTAGAGTAGAAATATAATCATGTAATTGTAAATTTATTATTAGAAAAATTTCTTTGAGTAATTTATGCATTTGTATATAAATCAGTTCATTTCAATCTTTAATATTATATAGCAATATCACACCAACTGACTCTCATGTATATTTTACAGAATTAGTTGAGATATTTTGTTTCCTTGAGAAAAGTTGGCATATGGTCTACCTGATATACAGTATATCCAAAATAATAGATATCGAATTGAATCCAATCGTAAATCAAATCGAATCACAGACTTGTGAACCAGAGTCAAATCAAATCGTGAAATTTGTGTCAAAACCCAGCCCAATATGTGACCCTGGACCACAAAACCAGTCATAAGGGAAAGTTTTTAAAGCTTTTGAAAGTGAAATTGAGATTTATACATTATCTGAAAACTGAATAAATAAGCTTTCCATTGATGTATGGTTTGTTAGGATAGGACAATATTTGGTCATGACATAATTATTTGAATTATTTGGCTACAAAATTTTTTTTTAATAAAATTGAGAAAATCGCCTTTAAAGTTGTCCAAATGAAGTTCTTAGTAATGCATATTACTAATCAAAAACTAAGTTTTGATATATTTATGGTGGGAAATTTACAAAATATGTTCATGGAACATGATCGTCACTTAATATACGAATGATTTTTGGCATAAAAAAATCTGTATTTTTTTAACTCATAAAATGTATTTTTGCCTGTTGCTACAAATATACCTGAGCTACTTAAGAATGGTCTTTGTGGTCCAGGGTCACATATTGTTTTTAATTTTTAAAGTCTTGTACCAACTGCAAGAAACAAAATGTGAACATGTGCATATTATGTGTTTTGTTCTCTGAATTTGACACAGCATGCAATATCTTCTTGTAATCATCAGCCACTGGAGTGTGTCTTTGTTTGTATACATAAACTTATTACGCAGTCTTAATTCTTATTGAGCAAGCATTCTGTGATTAATTTTTATTTTGTATGATGCTAAACTGTATAAATGACCGATTTCCTACCTAGTTTAATCTTTCCTATTACTCCACAGTCTCTTTTTTGTTATACAACAAAACAATGTATGCTCAAATCAATATTTCATGTCCACTTATTTGTTTAGTAAGTAGCTGTGTAATAAGTGGGATGAGGTACAGTGAGCCGGTCATTAACCTCCAAATAACCCTCATCAGAGAGATACAAGATCAACTTGTTGTGGTTTATTTTACGATAATGACCTTACCCCTTGAAAAGAGTGGTAAGTCTTGTATACATAAAGGCTCTCTTGTGTTCTATTGCAGCTGACATCATCTCTACTGTGGAGTTCAACTCTACTGGAGAGCTCTTGGCCACAGGAGACAAGGGAGGAAGAGTTGTGGTTTTTCAAAGAGAGCAAGAGGTAAGACAAAACCATCAAACCTTTCATATGCATTCATTTCTGTAAACAAGAGTGCCACACTGCATGACAGCAGGTCAATAAAATCACTGCTTTTCTTACTGCAAAAACCATAAAGCCACACCCTGTAACACAACTTCCTGTGGCCTTTAACAGGGTTTCAATAGAAACACAATGTCAACACAGGTGAGGACTCTATAAACCTCAGGTGCACATGCTCAGACGTGAAGCTTTTTAATGTGTTTGTTCATTAAACAGTGAACAGCGAGCATAGTTTTGGAGAAGCTTAGATGTTAGCTACAGTGTAAGCTTGTAACAATACTGAACTAACTACAATGAACTTAAAGGGATAGTTTAACAAAAATAGACATTTACTCACTCTAATGTCACTCCAAACCTGAATGACTTTCTTTCTTCTGTGGAACATAAAAAAGATATTTTGAGAAATGTTTTAGTGTTTTTTTAGTGTTTTTTTTTTTTTTTGTAACCAAAACTGTTGGGTAAAACGTTTTTATATATTGTATAATCAGAGCTGGGTAGAATACTTACAAATTGTAATACGTTACTGGTTCCAAATTACATTACAAAAACTATGGTTAGTAATGTAATCCATTATATACACATTTTAGGTAACGTAATCAGACTACTTTTAGATTACTTTTGACCGTTTTTTGTACCATATTGACATAAAAATACAAAGAGTAAGCAAATATGTTGCATTGGCTGTTATAAACAACATGAATTGCATTAAACGTCAAGGTTTATGAGTTTAATAGAAAGCTAATTATCAGTTAATTCATAAAAATGTTAAATTAAAATAAATCATTTTGAAATCAAACAAAAAGACAAACTTACTAAAAAAATGAAATATTTTACTTGTTTACCATGTCATGCGACCATTAACTAATGCCAGAGAACCAATGAACATGCAAATGCAATACTTATTTATTAAAATATTTATTTTAAAATCTCAGGGGTACTTCAAGTAAATATATTAGGTAAAAGAGGATCGGAAGTGTAAATAAGCAGCAGGCTATATTAGAAAGGAAAATTTAAAAGATGAAAAAGAGGAATTAGGGAGAATAATTTATTATTATAATTTTTATTATAATTTATATTTTTATAATTTATTAATAATTATGAATTTTTTTTTTGCTAAATAATATGTAATCATGTAAACAAACAACCCCAAAAAAACTTGTAGTTCTATTGCAAGTATTTTAAAATGTAATTTAATCTAATTACAAGTACTTGGAATTTGGAATCTAATTACATGTAATCAGTTACTACCCAGCTCTGTGTATAATTATCCAATATTTTAGGGTTAGGGTTAAGTTAGGGTTATAGCATCTTACTCCACTTCCAAAATAAAAATGTCCTGATTATTTACTCAACCCCCATGTCATCCAAAATGTTTATGTCTTTCTTTCTTTGGCCACAAAGATCGTTTTTTGAGGAAAATATTCCAGGATTTTTCTCGATATAGTGGACTTCAATTGTGCTCAATGGATTGAAAGTTAAAAATGTGATTTCAGTGCAGCTTCAAAGGGCTCTAAGCGATCCCAGTCAAGGAATAAGGGTCTGATGTAGCAAAACGATCTGTTATTTTCCAAAAAAAATAAAATACAATTTATGCACTTCTTAACCTCAAATGCTTGTCTTGTTTAACTCTGCAATGCGCATGTGTACTCTGTGCACTCCTTCAAAATGTAGGACAATTTTGAAGTTGGAGGAAAAAATTTGATTAAAGTTTTTCGACATACCCTAACTGTATTGAACTGGAGTACACGGAGTACGCATGCGCATCACAGAGCTAGACAAGCAGAGCATTTATGGTTAAAAAGTATATAAATATAATGTTTTTTAAGAAAATGACCGATCGTTTCCCTAGATAAGACCCTTATACTTCGGCTGGGATCGTTTAGAGCCCTTTGAAGCTGCACTGAAGCGGCATTTTTAACCTTTAATCCTCTGGGGACCATTGAAGTCCACTATATGGAGAAAAGTCCTGGAATGTTTTCCTCAAAATCCTAATTTCTTTGCAAATGAAGAAAGAAAGACATGAATATCTTGGATGACTTTGGGGTGAGTAAATTATCAGGAAACTTTCAGACTAATCCTTTAAACAGCAAATTTTAACAGAAAATTTTACACTAAATATTCATATTCAAAAATCCTAAAATGACATTTGGAGTCTCAAATCACTGAATCCTTTTTTGAATCTGTTCAGTTACATAAACAGGAACCAGATTCACTGAAATAAACTGAAATAGACTTTCCAACGTACCATATGAGAGAGAGCCATTTAGTAATGCTGTGAGCAATACAGTGTATTGGTGCATGGTCACGCTGCACTGCTCCTCATTAAAAAAAGGGGCTTGTAATTGGAAAACTGTCAGTTTTAAACTACTGTAACATTACACATACACCACTTATTCATGATTTTTCTGTTCAGTTCAGTTTATTCTACCTCTAAAACAGATGCTATGCTGTCAGCCAATACAGCCACATATGAACATGCTCTAAACGCTGCTACTTCACACACACAGGCTCTTACAGCCCCCTCTAGAGAGGGACTCCTCTGTTTACTTTAATTTAACTGCATGAGTGGCTTACACAATTATTGATTTGATGGTTCTCAATGTGAAAACTTCCTTATTTCCATGCTGCCATTGATTGCGAATGCATTAATGTAATCGTCCAACTGTGACCAGGGAAACTTGCAATTAGCTGTTAACAGAATCAGCAGCACATTACGGGATATTCACGTGCAGAAAGCTCTGCGGATTTCCATTGATCTCAATCCTCATTATTTACAAAGTTCTACACATCCTCTATCCCTTGCGTGTTCATTTATTATATATTTTTGACGAATCTGATTATGCTTTCCATTACCAATAGGAAAGAGTTTTTTTTCTCGCCCCACATATAGTATCTATATACAAGCATAACAGCTGGTAATGAGCTACACAGCTCAACTTAGATGATTGCATTTCTTTCCTCTCGCCCACAGAGCAAGAACCAGCCTCACAGACGTGGGGAGTATAATGTTTACAGCACGTTTCAGAGTCACGAGCCGGAGTTTGACTACCTGAAGAGTTTAGAGATTGAGGAGAAGATCAATAAGATACGCTGGCTGCCTCAGCAGAATGCTGCCTACTTCCTGCTCTCCACCAATGGTGAGTCTGTGTTTGAAATCTCAATGCAGTTGCAGGGAAAGTTCACTCATCTTCACGTTGCTCCAAATGTGTATGGCTAACTTTCTTCTGTGGAACACAAAAGGGAGATATTTTGAAAGTCAGTGAGGTCCAAGCAAAATCAAACTTCATTAACAAATGCGCTAGACTGCAATCTAGGATCTCGGTCTTAATGTGAGCTGTTATTTATATGCAATATCTGCTGTCGTTTTAACAAAAGATTGGAACAGTAGGGAACAGTCGAGTCTTCCAATGACATCATACATCTCCCCACGTTCAGATGGTATGGCTACGGTTTATATTCTCTGTTGGTGCTGGATCTTTTCCAGCCGTGTGCCAGATTGTGTCCCACAGACTGCAAAATTTCCCACTGCCCACCTTCTTTTCTTCGTTCTCTCGATTTCTCTTTTTATCATGCTTTGCCTGCTTCCAAATGGTATACTGAAGCTGCGCTGTGTGTAATGGTCTATTTTCAGACAAAACTGTGAAACTGTGGAAGATCAGTGAGAGGGATAAGAGACCGGAGGGATATAACCTGAAGGATGAAGATGGAAGAATCAGAGACCCGGCCACCATCACCTCATTACGGGTTAGCATGCATGTCTAATCACCACCTGCAAATACACAATAAAGACAATTAAAATGTTTAATATGGATACTCAATATTTATTAGAACTGTTCATCAGATATGTCAGAATGATTCTGACAATAAAAAAGGAAGCATAAAGCATTTTTGCATAAAGAAAATGAGCATTAATAATTTGCGCTTTGTGAGATTTTTTTTTATAACAATTAATCACCATAATTTTCATTATCATTAAATTCCCATTAGGGTAGTATAATGTTTTTATTTAAATCAGCATGGGCCAATATGGCAAAAAATTAAAATCTCAATTTTTTCAGAACGTTTGAACGATTCTTGATTTTTTTATGATTTTTAACTAGTAAACTTGAAAATGTAACTACAATACGATTCAAGTAACTTTTTCTTTATTAACCCTCTAGTTAAAGAAAATTCTACTCCTTCACATATAAAGTTGTCAACATGATGTAAATGTTAAACAAATCACTTGTTAAATATCTTTGCAGAAAAGATGCATGAACTACAACTACATCTTGTACAAACTTGTCTGTCAGAAATAATACGAGGAAAATGCTTTAAAAAATTTTCAAAAGTCAGGGTAATTTAAATACAAAATGACTGAAGGTATAACACTAGTAGACTATTATTAACTATAAATGTTCTGTAAAAACAGTGAACAGCAGCTTTTAGCCTGTTATCATGATGCAAACGTGAAATATTAGACATACAGTAGTAGTTCTTCACAGGTTTTTTATTTGATTGCTCTGCTTTTCCATTGTTTTTTTCTGTGTAAACATGGACACGTTTGACTGTTGCACTCGCATCTCTTGCAGCGTCTAATGCATGAAAAGGCATTATAAAAATGCGGCGCTCAAGTTAAAAGAAAATAATTCCATGTTTTTCCTATTTTACTGCCCGCGTTGTGTCTTTGTCAACACAAAATCGCATTCTGTGTGAATGGCGCCTAGCGATATGAGCGCGTCACGTGAACGGTAAAACGCCGACATACAGTTGGATCATTATTTTCTCTTTACTGTTATCACTGGAATATTGTCAAAGTGTCCAATTCTAACTTTTGGTAATATTTCTATTCAAAATCACGATTCCTCGATTTCTAAAAAATAATATCATGGTAAAACATTAAATTTGAATTAATCGATAAAATCAGAAAAATTGCCCAGCCCTAAATCAGAATAAATGAAACTTTGATCAATTAAATAAATTAAAATAAATTTATAAATACGTTACCATTCAACTAATATTTTTATTTATTCATTTCTTTTGTATTAAAATAATAAGAATGGCTTTTTTTCATTGCAGTAATAAGAAAAAATAAAATAATGAGATTGTCTTGAAAATGCTCACAATACAGGAAATATGAATACTCATTCTTTTTCTTTAAGCATAAGCTTTAGCTAACAGTAATGCATACTGAACTCTGTAGTTAGCTTTTGGAGAATCTGTTTCTTGGAGAAGCTGAAATGGCAGACATTTGAACAGTTAGACTTCATCCTCCACTGAAGTACATTTATTTTAATCTTGTACCTGGAAGTCAGAGGTTTATTATAAATCTGCTGGTGCATGTTCTCATTAACGCTTTGAGAAGTAGCTGCTGTTCGGCCTCACACTCTCACATGAAAATCTCATTCTCTGTGTTCAGCACCAACGCTGACAAATGATGAGCTGTCAGCGACCAAAAGGCATTCATTCATAATCAAACAGCAAGGACAAAGACAGACGATAATGTGCAGTGAAGGGGCTCGCAATCATTCCTCCCTCTGCTCTCCTTCTCACTCGTTCTCCACTCATCCCTCCAAATTGAATACAGATACAAAGAGGGCGCGACTCCGAGTACCCATTAATGTTTGGTGCGGTGTCTGTTTTCTGCTCCACGGCCTAATGGATTAAAGCACTCCACTCCTCCACCATTGTCTGTCCGGGCAGAAGATTAGCCTGACACCGGGGTGATGGCATGGAGCGGGCGGCAATCCCATTTCGACCGTGAAATGTATGTGCGGTGGAGATGCGGAGACAGGTTTATCGGGGAGCACCGGTAGTGAAGGAGGAGGGGAGGGATGAGACACACGTCATGTGTTTTGGCAGTCTCTAGTGCCAGCGCTGTGATCTTACTCTTGTCTCAGTATGCAATTTTACCCCTAAGGTTTGCAATGGTCTACTTTCTGCAGTCCGTGAGCTGACGTGATACAAGATGTGACCGGCGTGCCATTTAAAGCCAGCGGATACCTGACCTTTTATAACAATACAGCAAATCAAAATGGATTCTTGTGATATTTAACCTACTAATGCTGTCTGTGCCATAAAAACTGAAAGCAAGGTGTTGGCCAATCCCCCATCCCCCTGCCCGTCTCAGTGGTCTCAAATGCGTTTTCTTAGCTATTGCATGGTCTTTCGCTCCCTCCTTTCCTCCTGCGTGATCTGTTTGCTCTTTGAACTAATGTGGTACCGCTGAGTTTGGCACAGGAGGTTATCTTCCCTCAAGAGACGTTAGAAACAGAGGGATCTCTTTAGATTCCACAGTTATCTTATATGTAAAAAAAGGACAGATTCCTGTAGCCAGACATCAAAAAATAAAGGTTCTCTATCAGCATTGATGGTTCCACTAAGAACCTCTAAAATTAATGGAAACTTTCCAATGAGAATTGTTCACTGGAAGGTCCTTAGGGAACCCAAAAATTGTTCTTCTATGGAATTACAGTGAAAACTCCCTTTTGTAATCTTTATTTTTTAAGAGTGTATCAGCATAAAGTTTCCAATTTATTTAATTGTTAACAAATAACTGACAGTTAATGCTGTTTTATAGCAGTGGCTTTCAATCAGGGGCTGGGGACCACTTTGAGGCGTACTTCAAGGTGTGCCACAAGATGACATTTATTAGGGGTTCCAGCGTGTAGTCCTGAAACCCTATTGTAATTGTTAGAATGGACAAGGATCAGAATTCTCCACCTAAAAGTGATCGGGCAGACCTGGAGGGATGGCAGTACTCACACTGTATACAACAACAACTGTATACAAGTAACTATATGTAGGAAGCACTGCCATTTCCAGTTAAAGTGAACACTAGAGGCAGTAAAACTGAGGCGACTTTTATTCGTTTTCACACGAAGTATGATTTGCAGGTACAGAGTTTTGATTAATAAAGCCTAATTTTCACACAATAACATGCAGAACATTATGTTATGACTTCAAAATTTTAACATCTGCGCGATTTGAAAACTGACACTTTTGAACATTGTCGTCACATATACAGCTTCATATTCATGCGTTTTCTAATTCAGTACATTTGCTCAGTAGCTGACGTGATTGTACTTGAGTGATGGAGAGCTCCGGTACAAACCCTGTGAAACTACAGTTCGACAAAACTCAAATCCGCATAAGGAAGTTAAAATAGCACGGCTGCATAAACAAATGCGTTTTTATATCACTTTTGCATTTATTAACACTATCGGGTAGGTTTAGGGTTAGGTTTGGTGTAGGAAATATTTCCAACATAGAGCAATACCCTTTTGCGACACTCCCTGGATATTTGAATTCTGAACAGTCGCAATACGTACCTCAACCAGCATAATACAAAAACGCAGCAATACATGCCTGTTCTAACGTAATAAAAACATGGCATGGTCACGTATTGAATGTGTGTTTTAGCTCCACTCTCTGGACATTTCACTTTGAAACTGCTGCGAAATGTGCAGTAAAGTACGTAATTATGGTGTTGCAGAAATGTATATACAGACACATATTTTCATGAGCCTGGGTTGGTACACAGTGTCACTAAGGCTCATCCTAAACGACCTGATGGTGGCATTACAGTGATCAATAGTACAAAATCGCTCATAACTCTTAAACCATTCATTGCGGGCACAAGTGCCTTATATCAATGGAATCGTTGGCTCACATGGACAAAACACACAGATTCTATCATCACCCTGGTGAAATTTTTGGGTATTTTGGATTTCTTGAAAGCCTACTTTTGCGAACTAGTCCTACATTTGTCATCCGATCAGAACCAAACCAGTGAAGAAAGATTCTCTGGAGAGTAAATATCTGTAATTATCAAAACAAAAGTTAAACCTCTGACCCAGCGTTGTGACAGGATGCCAAAATGTTTTTAAGGGTCAGAGCCATTTTTACTAAAATGCCTATAACTCTTGAATGGAAAAAGATATTTTCACCAAACATGGAACATGTATGTAAGAGGTCACAGTAAAAAAAACAAAAAACATGGAGTTTGGCCACTTGGTGGCACTATGACAGGAAGAAATAATGGTATTGGTATGCCGTGTCTGTGTCCTCATACTGAGCAACTTTGCCTCAAGAACCACTGCTGTCAATCAAATTGCACATTAAATATTCTCAATTATGTAAAAAAATTTAAAAAATAAATAAAAAAAACTACTTTTGCAAACTAGTCCTAGGTTTTTTGCATAACCTCAGTATAAGCACTGCAGCATGATTCTCTGGACTCTCTAGATCAACAATTATCAAAAAATGTTTAACTTTACCTTTTGGGTAGCTTTAACGGAGTCGTTTAAAAAAGAGGGGTTGGGCAAATATACCCAAAAGCCTATACAACCTAAACAAAAACTCAAAACTTCACAAATCTAGGTAAGCATATGTGACAAATGATTCTAAACAAGCATGCAAAGTTGTATGCAAATCTCACCATAGGTGGCACTATTACAGTCGTAAGTGTTAAAAATCATCACATTTCTATGGTAAATTATCTGGATTTGCAGAAAATGCTTTTTATAAACACTGATTTAGGTAGTTACAGGCTTGCAAAATAAGACGCAATTTCTTTTTTCTTATGTGCTGAAATGCCTTATAGCATTAATGCGATAATCACTGCTTGCAGCTATATTTTCAATTCTTATGATATTAAAACTATCTAATGTAATTAAATAGCTTTTTTCACTTTTTGTCCACTAACAATAACTATTGAAGTACATACAGTTCTTGAAATTTCTGGAATATACAAAGTGTTATTACTTGGAATAATTGTTTTGCTCATTGATTTACTTGACATTAGGTGCCTCATCTGTTGATGACAACATGGCAGATCCATTGACTAGTTCTTCTTAAAATACATATATTGTACCCTTATGAAAATATCAGATGCTTATGAAAGCATCAGATGGTCAGTGAATAAACTGTGGGTGGTCCATGGGTGTGCCATCTTATGCTGAGACTAATAAAAGGATGACATATAAATCTGTCAGCATGATAAACAAACAGCACATGAAATGCTAATGTGTGCACTTGGGCGTGCACAACTAAACCAAAACAACCTGATATACATATTCCTCTTTAAAAGCTCACTGCAGTCATCCTCTGCATTTGAAAGCAGCTAAAACATTACAATAGTGGTTTAAAAGCCTAAAGGGGTAATTTCAGAGCTAAGGACTGATTTAAATGCCTCTCACATAAGGCAGAGGTGCTTCTGTGATGTGGTAATGAGTGACTCTCTTTTTGGAACGACATGCGCTGCCTCTAAACATCAGCGTCAGTTAAACAGGCCACATCTGCATACTGCAATTAGGACCTGCGGGTGGGGCATTGGTGCTGTTCTGGGCATCAGCTCACAGCAGGACATGTAGTTCAGTGGACTTTTATAAAATGTGTCCCGCTGGATGGTCCCAGCCCACAAAATGCCAAATGCATGTTGAGTGCCATCATAATGGTCATTAGCCCCAATTAGATGTGAGGTGCCAAATATAGAACTCTAAAAAAAGGTTAATCGTGCATTTTTAATCAGTTCTACAAATTATTAAAGACCCCATGATATGGTTTGAGGAGCTTGGTTTTCTTCCCTGTGTTAATTAATGTATACACTCAATAGCCTTTAGTTTGCAATACAGCCCTTGACGGCTTGAACTATGGACAAAAGTGATGACACTTTTAAAATGAATGGAAAAATAAATAAATAAACAAATAAATAAATAGGCAAAAATGTCTCCCGACTCTGACCTGCTGCTTAATTCAGCATTCTTTAAATAGGGTTGTGATTTATTATGTCCCAGTTCTTGCTGATGAATGACAAGAGGGTCCCTAGTGATGATATGACCAACAATCTTTGAATAAAGGATGACTATGTTGTGGCTGTTGTAACTGTTACAGCAGATTCTGACCTTTTTTCCTCTCTTCTTCTCTCAGGTACCAGTACTGCGGCCCATGGACCTCATGGTTGAGGCCACACCTCGAAGAGTGTTTTCCAATGCGCACACATACCACATCAACTCAATCTCTGTCAACAGCGACTATGAGACCTTTATGTCCACTGATGACTTGAGGATCAACCTTTGGAACCTGGAGATCACAAACAGAAGCTTCAGTATCCTTTAAATTTGACCAAAAAAATTCGTAAAAGAAAGTTTACCTTCAGTGCTGGGCCCAGCACAACTGACCCTTCGCAGGGAGTTTGATTGACAGCTGATCTGACTAATCATAAAGCCGAATCTGACATTTTTGCCTGACAAACAAACCAGACAGGAGAGTAGATTAACGTTGGTGGACTTGAACTTGAAAAATGGTGTTTTGAGTATTTTCGTGGTTGAACCAAGAAACCTTCTGATGTTCATTCTTGTTTATTTCATGCTATAACTAGTAAAGAGGAAGAGATGACTGATTAACATGCCACTTGAACTGAGGCGCTACAGCGATCTGTCAAGATGTATTAAAGAGCCACAAAACTGTATTTACTGTTTGCAGTTCTTAAGAAATAACAAAATTTAAAAGCTGAGACTTTGTTTCATACCTAAGTAACCTGCTCTGTCTTGTCTGTCGGCACATTGACAGACTCTGTCAAAATTCTCTTTATTATTCCCATTAAAATTCCCATTAATTGTGCTACAATTACCTACAAGTTGGTGAGTTTTCCTGAGCTGCTTTTTCAGACATTGTAGACATTAAGCCAGCGAACATGGAGGAGCTGACGGAGGTGATAACAGCAGCAGAGTTTCACCCCCACCAGTGCAACACCTTCGTCTACAGTAGCAGTAAAGGCTCCATACGACTGTGTGACATGAGGGCATCAGCGCTCTGTGACAACCACTCAAAATGTAAGTCAATGCAACCCTAGAAGACAAAAAGACATACATGAGACTAAACTATTGTTCAAAAGTTGGGGGTCATATTTATCAAAGAATCCTAAAAAATAATGGACAGCAATATTAAGTGTTTGCTTGAACACAGATCAGCATATTAGAAAGAAATTCAACAGAAAGAAACAAAGCCTGAAAAGTACTGTGCAAAAGTTTTAGGTCACTAGTATTTTCACCAACAAAAAATGGTTTTAAGTCAGTTATTTCTAGTGTGTCAGTATGAAATATCAGTTTACATTTCCAAACATTCATTTTGCCATTAATCGTAATAATACAGTGAGATTTTTGTTTGCACAGGCAGTCTGACAACAACAGTGCTCCACACAGAGATCTGATCTCATCATCATCCAGTCTGTCTGGAATGACATGAAGAAACAGAACAAACTGAGCCTAAAGACAAAATCCAGCAGAACCGTGGCAACATCTTCAAGATGCTTCAAGAAACCTACCTGCAAAGCTACCTGAAAAACTATGTACATGTGCACCTAGGGCAAAAGCTACTTTAAACGCAAAGGATGGTCACACCAAATGTTGATTTAATTTAGTTACTAGAATTAATTGATAAATAAAATCTATTTATGACAGTATTTTTGACAGCATCCTCATTTTACAGCATTTTTACACAACTTTTAACAGTACTGTAGCTTTGCAGGTAGGTTTCTTGAAGCATCTTGGAGACGTTGACAGTTCTTCTGGATTTAGCCTGTCCTTCCAGATAGACTGGATGATGATGAGATCAGATCTCTGTGTGGAGCACTGGCTGTTGTCAGACTCCTTGTGCAAACAAAAATCTCACTGGATTATTACAATTTATGGCAAAACGAATGTTTACTGTGTTTAACATTCAAATGTTTATACTAGTGACCTAAAACGACTGCATAGTACTGTATAGCACAGCATTTCTTTACCAAACTTTAATGTATTATTCATGTTTCTAGCACAAATAGTGCAGGATGAGTTATTATCCATCATCGTAGGGATCTGAACAAAGCCCCAGTAGGTAATCGTGATGCTTGCATTAGCAAACACCAAAATACAGCTTCTTTAAAGTCGTTAACATATTGTACACCTTTTTAGTCCTTACTGCATTATTGTAACATTACAAATGCAAGGGCCAGTACAGCTCCAGAAATACTATTGTCTCTAGAGAGCAAAGCCACTACATACGCCATGACAGGGATTAGCCTCTCTTCCACCTAGGGCGAGGGCGTTGGAGGTGAGGATTATGCTAATTTTAATATGATTGTGTCTCCTTGAGCTTAACTGGCTAATTTCATTTGGGAATTGGACACAATGCAGACTGATGAACCTGTACTGGTGCTATAGTGGCATCCCTGTTGGCTGCACATGGCTGAATTGATAACCACAAATTGACACATTTCCAGTTTAGTGTGGGAGGCTTCCATGTGCATTTGATGATCAGATTGAATGCATTGACATTTAAGCTTGGCATAAAAATCAATGCTCAAGGGCAGATAGCTGTGCCTATAGTTTTCACGCCGCTGAAAAAATTTGGTCATTTCCTTTGCTTTATCGACGTGCTCACTGGTCCATGTGTTCGCATCCTGTTGAATAGATATTTACATACCGCTGCTGAATTTTAAAAGGCCAGATTTGCTGGAGGGGGTACCAGCTGTGAGGGCTTCGGTTATAGCGGCCTTGGTTTGTATCTCCAGCGCCACACTGACCTAAATTATACACACATCTGTCAAATTTTTCCTTGGTACATGATCTCACAGCAGGCGGATGTGCCAGTCTGCCTCAGGAAAGACCTCCTCAATGTCTTCTCTATTGCATAGTGTGTGCATGTGTGTTGCTCCTTCCATCCACACTAATAAATCTTCTAGGCATCCCAGAGAATATTCTTGAAAATCAATCTGCGGTGTCATGCGGGGGAGGCTAACCAAGCTCAGCAGGGCTCCGAGCAGCAGCGGAGACTGGGCGGAGGGCCGTAGCCCCTCACATCACTCCCCAGAGGACTCATTAGCCCCCTCTGAATGACACCCAGCAAGACTGCAGGTGGACAGGCTTACAATGTGACAAGGCATGCTCATGACAAACACCTGCAGTCCACCAGTGCCCAAATATCCCTGCTAGCATTGATCTGTTTCCTCCCCCTCTGCCTGTGTTTTTTTTTTTATCCGCTGTGTAGACGCCCGCAGACACATCACAGGATAATCCGCAACTGAGTCAACAAAACAGTGAGGGGATAATCGATAGTGGATGATAAATATCTGTTTCTATGCTCTGACAGGTGTATTATTTCCCTGGCGAGCCAGGCAGATTTATGACATGTTGGGAAGCAAACAGTGAAAGTGATTTAGGAAAACTTTCTTTGGAAAGTTGGTTTGTTTTTAAGGCCATCATGAAATGCATCTTTAATGATTTTTAATGTTTTTTTTTTTTTTCCTCCATTTCTGCTCATCAAGGCTTATTTGATTAAAAAATACAGCAAAAACTGTTTTGTGAAATATTGTAGCAATATAAAATAGTGGTTTTCTGTTTTAATATTCTTTAAAGTAGAACTTATTCATCTTTTCATCAGCCATTACTCCAGTCTTCAGTGTCACATGATCCTTCAGAAATCATTCTAACATGCTAATTTTTTATCAGTGTTGGAAAAGGTTCTGCTGCTTAATATTTCTTTTAGAACCTGTGATACATTTCTTTCAGGATTCTTTGATGAACTAAAGAAAGAACAGCATTTATTAGAAATTAAAAAGAATTTATTTAAAATAGATATCTTTAGTAACAATATACATTACTGCTCAAAGTTTGGGGTCTGAAAAGTTTTTCTTTATCTCTTTTTTTGAAAGAAATTAATACTTTGATAAGTAAAAGTGATAAAAAAGTGATAAAGGCTTTTATTCATCAAAGAATCCTAAAAAAAAATATCACAGGTTCCAAAAAATATTAAGCAGCACAACTGTTTCCATCACTGATAATAAATTATCATATGTGACCCTGGACCACAAAACCAGTCATAAGGGTCAATTTTTTGAAATTGAGATTTACACCTCATGTGAAAGCTATAAATATTTGGCTGAGGTACAACTATTTGAAAATGTGGTACCTAAAGGTTGCAAAAAAAAAATCTAAATATTGAGAAAATCACCTTAAATGTTGTCCAAATGAAGTTCTTAGCAATGCATATTACTAATCAAAAATTAGGTTTAGATTTACGGTAGGACATTTACAAAATATCTTCATGGAACATGATCCTCACTTAATATCCTAATGATTTTTGACATAAAAGAAAAATGTATTTTTGGCTGTTGCTACAAATATACCCATGCAACATAAGACTGGTTTTGTGGTCCAGGGTCACATATTAGAATGATTTCTGAAGGATCGTGTGACACTTTAGACTGGATTAACAGCTGATGAAAATTCAGCTTTACATCACAGAAATAAATTAAATTTTAAAGTGCATTAAAATACAACACTGTTACTTTAAATTGCAATAATATTTCATAATATTTCTTCTGTATTTTTGATCAAATAAATGGAACTTTAAAGAGCATAAGAGACTTTAAAAAACATTACAAATCTTACTGATCCCAAACTTTTGAACAGCAGTGTACTTCTAAGAAGACGGGGCATGTTTTATCCTCATTTTAACATTTCCAAATTTGATTTCTCATTCTCTTCTAGTTTTCGAGGAGCCAGAAGACCCAAGCAATCGCTCATTTTTCTCCGAAATCATCTCATCCATCTCTGATGTAAAGTTCAGCCACAGTGGGCGCTACCTGATGACACGTGACTACCTGACGGTGAAGGTCTGGGATCTCAATATGGAGAGCAAACCACTGGAAACCTATCAGGTATGACATTGAGTAATTTAATTGCGAACTATTTTGATTTAACAATGTATTGATGACAGAGCTGGAGTAGATTACTTACAAACTGTAATTCGTTACTGATTCCAAATTACATCCATTACATTACACTTTTTAGGTAATATAATCAGACTACTTTTTGATTACTTTTAGATTACTTTTGACCTAACCTATTTATTACATTGATTTAAATAGGATAATCTTGGCATTTTTTTTTATTATTATAGGCATAAAAATACAAAGAGTGAAAAAAAAAACACCTACCTCTACTCATGGTTTGCTGATATTTTTGGTTTCTCAAATAGCCACACTTTACTTCTTCAGCCTGCTAGGCCCAAATCAACACATTTTCCTCCAATAGGCTAGAAAATACGACAGGAAATGCTCATCAAATGACATAATGGAGTATTTAAAAGTCACACACTGTCTAAAAAGAGTATTTACTAAATTGACAATCAAAATTGTCTTTGTTTCATCCACTAGGTACACGATTACCTAAGAAGTAAACTCTGCTCGCTGTATGAGAATGATTGCATCTTTGACAAATTTGAATGTGTTTGGAATGGATCAGACAGGTCAGTGTTTTACATATCTGTAATAAATACTTATTTCAATAAACATACTCATCCAATTGTGAATGATAAATCAATGCACAGTTACTTAAATGCAAAATAACAATCTAATAATGAATATTGTTATTTCGCTTTGTTCTGTTTCCAGCGTGATCATGACTGGTTCTTACAACAACTTCTTCCGAATGTTCGACCGTAATACGAAGCGAGACGTGACACTGGAGGCCTCCCGGGAGAACAGCAAGCCTCGGGCGATCCTGAAACCACGCAAGGTGTGTGTGGGCGGCAAGCGTCGCAAAGATGAAATCAGTGTGGACAGCCTGGACTTTAGCAAGAAAATTCTCCACACCGCCTGGCATCCTTACGAGAACATCATCGCTGTGGCAGCCACCAATAACCTTTACATATTCCAGGATAAGGTCAACTAGCACAACTGTACCACCTCCACACGTACCTGAAAAGAAAGAGAAAGAGGAATGAAATGCTGCAGCTCAGCAGGATATTGCAAGGTGTCTTTTGTGATGAAAAACAGGAAGTTGCCTATGATGTAGGGAGAAGTGTGGACAGATAATGCTGGCCATGTGCAAGGATGCTGCCAGACTTTCAGCATCCTGCCCCGCACAATCATTCTTCCTCTATTAAGTATCTGCATTTCTTCTTCCGTAAACTTGTTTATTTATCGTATTTATTCATTTCTCTCCTGGAAGGAAATGCCTGACTCTTTAAATCTGGACAAATGTGCATTTTCACTGCAACTATGTGAAAAAGACAGGCCTTCGCTGACATCCTGGCATCGGAAACAAAGGGGTGCCTTTACAAAAAACTATGGATTTTAATTTCCTTTGAAACACAATGCCCTACAATTTCCTCTGAAATGTCTGACTGATCCGTAATAGACTAAGAATGTGATCTGCGCTGATTGTAGTGTCGAAACAAACAATCTGTGAACGGAATCACAGTCCCTTGCGACCTGATTATTTCTCTTGAAAGGAGCTCTGAAGTAAAAGTCAATCCCATTGGTTCTGTTTTGTCATTTCATGTTGTCCTCTTATTTTGATGTAACCATTAATAAGCTGTGGTGCCTTCTTTTCGTATGTGGGTACTCGGGCGGCAGACAGGGTGGAGGGTGGGCGGGTTTTCGGAAGGGTGGTATTTGGGTTGTGAAGTGTGAATGTTTTTACAAGAAATGTGAAAAATAGCTTTGTGTAAGAAGGGAAAAGAATTGCAGCGACATGGATTTTCAGTACACAGAATTGAAGTACTTGAATTTTGCATTATAGTCTCCTCCACTTTATCTCAGTATGCTCATAACTTTACAGTATACCCCTTTTTTTTTATTCTTCAGTGCCGTGCCGGGTGAAAAAAAGTATTATTGCATGCAACATGTCATCTATAATGAGCCAATGAAGAAAATACCTGTACCATTGAATGAACCTGTAACAATCAGACGTCATCTTTTTCCATTGTTTCCGCTGCATTTGTCTGAGACTGTTAAAACGTCATCGTTCAGTTATGTCACTTTGGCCTGAGGATGACAGGAATACCGGTATCATGATGTAGCCTATACATGACGTGAAGGTTAAATGATATCAGGGAATTTTATTATGTACAAATGAACCAGTAATGTTCTCTTCTGAAGAAAAAATAAAACAACTTCAGATGTAAACTTCTTAATGAAACAAAGTTTTATAGCTCAGAATGTATCTACATGCAATTATTTGCCATGCAGTCTTTATGCTTAATGGAATCCGTTGAAAATAAAAAGAAACGAAAAAGAAGTTGAAATAAAAAATTTTCATGCTCTCCTTTTCACTACACGTATATTAAACAATGGCGCCCTCTTGTGACAGTTCAAGAGACAGACAGACATACTGTCTATTTTACACTTTCATTCAAATTAAAATACATGTCATTTCCTCACCACATGATGTTCCAAACCCATATGATTTTCCTACCTCTGCAGAGCACAAGAGGAGATATTTGGCGGAATATTAGGGACTGACAATTTCAATCACCATCACCATCCACTTCAACTGCAATAGCAGACTGCAAATTGAAGACAAAAAATACCAAATTAAAAAAAAGACAGAAGAGGACCGAAAAAAGTCTGAAGAAGATGAGTCCATACTAATTTATTATGATTTTACAGTTGGAACAGTAATTGTCATAAATATGCCCTAAAACACAATGCAATGAAATACAAAATTTACAATACATGTAAAACACCTGATAGATAGACAGATAGATAGATAGATAGATAGATAGATAGATAGATATCAAAAGTTTACATACACCTTGCAGAATCTGCAAAAATGTTGGAAACACAATGCTCAAAGATCCGGAGGGTGAATTTGAAGATCAGGGCAAATTTAACTTATTTTGTCTTTTGGGAAACATGTAAGTATCTTCTTTAGCTTCTGAAGGGCAGTACTAAATGAAAAAAAATCTGATGTTTAGGGCAAAATAAGAAAAATGTACACATCTCCATTCTGTTCAAAAGTTCCTTCCTTGTGAAGCATCAGTGAACATTTGAACTGTCTGTAATAGTTGCATATAAGTCCCTCAGTTGTCCTCAGTGTGAAAAGATGGATCAAAACACCATATAGTCATTGCTGGAAAGGGTTCAAATACACAAAAACACTGAAAAACTAAAGAATCTGTGGGACCTGAAGGATTTTTCTGAAGTACCGCAGGCAGTTCAACTGTTCAGGACAAACAAGGTGGAAAAAATACAGCTGTGGATCATTCAGGTAAGAACATGCATGTAAACTTTTGAACAGGGCCATTTTTTTTAAATAAATTTAACAATTATTTTCTTTTCTGAAATATCATGCAAGTCAGTACTAAAATAAATTGCATGCATTTTGTATGATCCCTCTAATTTTGATAAAATAACAATTTCGCAGATTCTGCAAGGTGTATGTAAACTTTTGACCTCAACTGTCGATAGATAGATAACCGATAACTTTAATTAATAAAAAAAAAAAAAAAACATTACCAAATATGAATTATATATTCGTTAATTTGCATGCAAATAATTAAAAAAGCAATTACACTGTAGCTACTACAAGTGGTAACTAAATGGTAACTAAATACCACTTGTACAGGGATAGTATGTTAAAAGCACATTTTAGTTTATATTCATAGTGTCCCAAAATAGCGCATTTGAGTACACTTATGTTCTTACGATTATCTTAAGAAGTACTAAAGGATAATTGTTAGTATACCAACCACAAAATTTGTGAAAACAGAGCACTTTAAGTACATTTTGGAAGTCCATTTGTTTTTCACCTGGGATAAACCGTGTTTTTCCTGCGGCAATGTTAAGTAATTTTTGCGGTAAAGGTGTTTACACACTTCAATTCAAAAGTACAACAAACTTACCATGAGGAAAAACTCAAGTCCCGTTCTCTCCTATTTGGATAGGAATATACAACATATATGGCAGACATTAAAAAAGCTGCAAATAACTTCTTATAAAGTGTTACCATAACATTAAATATGTCATAACGTATAGGCTAACATACATTATTTCAGTCCGAGGAAAGTCAGTCAATGCTACTGAGGTAAAAACTCTCATCAAAATTCATTCACATTCCTGCTCCTTCATATTTCCATTTGCAATCACCGAGCCTTTGTCTCCGGCAGGAAATAAAAAATCCATCATTTCCAGTGACAATAGAAGCAATAAGTTTAACTCCGTGTGTAGCCGTCAGTGCTTATTACCCGAAATCATTTTAATTGGCCTCGGGAGGATCGCTAGAGGCGAAATTAAACGCTGTCAGTCAGCTGGGGACGGCACCTGTCAATCAAAACGTCCGTTATAAAGTCACTCCGCTTTCGCGCCGTCTAGTCAAACGCGGGAAGACAGCACAGGGACTGATCAATTCCACAAGTGCGCGGAGTTTATTCGACTATTGACGCAGTTTTGAGAACATTTAGTTCTCTCTGCACATACTGTCAAATTTATCTTCATTTTCCAATCAATCACAGAGGAAATGGATAAAATACCTGCTATGAATATCAGCGCTGGAAACAGTTCCGTGTATAGACGCTCATTTCTAGAGAGAAGTGGATATCAGCACCTGGATCACGGAGATCTGAGGGTTTTGATTCCAGTGGTGCTGGGAGTCATCTGCGTCCTGGGTTTCACCGGGAATGTAACGGCTATGGGAGTCTTGATCACCAACGCGCGTAAAAGTAAGCTGTCGTTGATCAACGCTCTCATCCTCAACCTCATGCTAGCTGATGGTCTGGTCCTGGCGTTTGCTGTTCCCTTCAAAGCCACTGCTTATTCCCGTGCCAGCTGGACCCTGGGATTGTTTGTCTGCAAGACCTGTGACTGGTTCTTGCACTCCTGCATGGCTGCAAAAAGCTTTACAGTGGCCATCATGGCCAAAGGTTGCTACAGGTACGTCAGCAACCCCACCAAGCAGGTAAGCATCCGTCTGAAGACTATCCTGGTAGTCCTACTTTTTACTTGGCTCATGGCGTGCGTGGTCCCTATTCCCCAGTGGCTTTTTTCCACCCTGCAAAGAGAAGCCAACGGAATGATCTGCGTTCAAGCAGTGCCAGCCGATGCCCATGATTTCATGTCTGTGTACGTCAAAGTGTACCCTCTCCTGGCCTACTGCACACCTTTGAGTTTCGCCCTGCTTTATTTCTGGAAGGCATATGGACGATGCCAACGCAGGTCTAGCAAGACTCAAAACCTGCGGACGCAGATTCGATCCCGCAAGCTCACCCTGATGCTCTTCAGCCTGACAGTGGCCATGGCCACCATGTGGCTCCCGCAATGGGTGTCCTGGGTTTGGATGCGGCACGCGTTAGAGACCGATGGTGCTTTCCCTCCGGTCCTCTTCACTCTCTCTGCCCAGCTTCTTATGTTCTCCATCTCTCTAGTCAACCCTTTCATTGTTCTCGCCCTCTCTGAGGAGTTCAGGGAGGGCTACATTGGCTTGTGGCGAAGGCTCACCCTACGCAAACAACCGCCAAAACAACACAAGCCAGGACCGCACACCCCGACTGCTCCAAAGTCACCCACTCCGAGACCTGAAACATCAGCCCACCTCCCTCCACACCGGCCTGGGCGAACAGAGGAGCAGAAGCCTGAGAAGCAACCAGACCAGAGTGGAGGACAGCAGGAGAGCCCAACCAACAAAGATGGAATAGTACTGCAAGATGTAGAGCAATTTTGGCAGGAGAGGGAGACTGCCTCCCAGTCACAGGAAAATGATCCTGTGCCCTGGGAACATCTGGATCCAAAGGAGGGGAAACAGTAAGAAAGTGGGAATCCATGTTCTTTTACATTTGTCAACATGAAAGAATTAAAAAACACAACAGATCAGACCTCACCTGAACTTGGCCCACTTATTGTGACTAACCATGTTTGTTATGGTTTTAATTTGTTTTTGTGTCTGTGTTCAACTCTTCTTAACAAGTGCTAAAGCTGGTTTGAGTATATGGAAATGTTTTGTATTGTATTATGTTGTTTAAAAAAATGATGTATTATATATTAAAATGGGTAGCGGTATCACTAAAGAAACCAGTGTGTGTTGATGTCTTGTGCGCACAGGTTCACCAAAACAATAAAAATGCCGAAAAGCTGTGAATAGCTCTCTCCTGCCTATTGTATTAAAAATAGATGTTGAAATTAAACATTGATTTTTACAGATTTAGAAGGAATGAACATGTCTGCAGAATGAATATGCTATAAAGAAAGTATTTAGGGAATGGATTTGTGTAAAATAAATGTATATATATATATTACCTACAGAGGAGTTGTGTTGTTTTTGTGGTCTGCTTTGAGCTGTTATTTCACACACCTGGAAAATGTAAAATCTAGTCACAAGTAAAAAAAGAATGGTTGCTTTTATTCAACTTCAGCTGTACATAAAGCAAGTCCAAAAAACAAGATCTTTTTTTAAGAAACATCTGAACAATTAAATTAAACCGTAGGACCAGTTGACATGGCCAACTGCCAGTGCTCATACGGTCAGTCGTAACACATTGTAAACAAACTAATGAATACATATTATCCATATATATTCATCATCTAGAAACATCTTACATGTTAACCCAACAGTCAGTTAAAATTACATATACACAGAGAGGCTTTCATAAGTCTTGAATATCCCTGTGGGTGACTAAAGTCACCAAAAAATGTTCACAAAACTGGGAGGTTCTCCCAATTTCAGCAAATCACAGTTTGGAGCAAAAGATGGGACACATGAAACGGAACTGATGTTCGCAATTTGAAACTGTAGCAGAGCTCTGGAGGGAAAAAAATTAGGCTTGGCAGGCACCAGGTGGTCATACCTCCAAAAAAACGTTCAGGACAGTTACCCAAACACAAGACGGACTCTCTACAATCACCACTGAGCATCTAATGTGGCTTTAACCCTTGTATGGACGGATAAAGAATTTGTGTGAGAACATGAAAACACTGGCTCCTCAAGGAGATTGCCTAGAAATGCATCATATAAAAACCCTTCCAGTTGGTCAGAATACTTACTTTGTGTCTTACGCTTGATTAAATTGATTGGTCATTATTCCATCATGTCCTCTGTGGCAAAAGCTTAGTGGATAAGTGGGGGTATACCATTCACTTTGAAAGGTTTGAAAAGTAGAACCTTTGACCTGGAGTGATTTACCGTTTCTGTAAGTCTATCGTGAACGGTAGTAGTGTGGGCCCAAGGAGTGGGGAAAATATATCTAGGAGGTGTGCGTTATCATTTAGTGGACCGTCGAGCAGGTTCAAAGGCAGTGGGAGGAGGAGGTGGTCCCCTGCGGTCCAGCTCCTCCACATATGCCATGAGGAGTTTGTGCCTCTCTTCTGACATGCAGTCCAGGACCAGGTACCTTTTATCCTTTTGCAAAATCTTCTCTATGTCCGACAAGTGCTGCTCTGACTCCTGCATCAACTTACGTGATCTGGAGATTAAAAAAAAAAAAAAAAAAAAAAAAGGTCAATGAGTCAGAAGAGCTATAACCCTTTTTTACCAACTTTTTAGTTACACTACCAGTCAAAAGTGTTTGAACAGTTTTTTTTTTTTTGTTTTTTTTTTTAAGTTTTGTTTTTAAAGAAGTCTCTTCTGCTCACCAAACCTAAATTATTTGATCCAAAAGTGCAGCAAAAACAGTAAAATTTTGAAATATTTTTACTATTTAAAATAACCGTTTCCTATTTGAATACATTTTAAAATGTAATTTATTCCTGTGATTTCAAAGCTGAATTTTTAGCATTAGTCACATGAACTGAAGACTGGAGTAATGATGCTCAAAATATAGCTTTGATCACAGGAATAAATTGCATTTTAAAAAATATATTAAAATAGAAAACAGTTATTTTAAATGGTAAAAATATTTCCAAATTGTACTGTTTTTGCTGTATTTTGGATCAAATAAATGCAGGCTTGGTGAGCAAAAGAGACTTCTTTAAAAACATAAAAAATCTTACTGTTTAAAAACTTTTTACTTGTAGTGTATTTCTAGTCATGATTACTATTGATTATACTTGGGGTTAGACATTAGCAAAGTTTTCTTTTGTTTAGCAAAGGAAAACCAGTCTCTTTTTGGCTTATATCAAAACCCTCTGACAATGTTCTTTACAAACCCTCAATTTATACTTTGTAGTTTGTGACTGGTGTTATGTTTTGTTAGCGGAAGCTATAGATTACCATTTATAATGTTTTAAATATGGATTTTTCACTCACAAACATGCATCAATTCACTACAGGAGGCCTTTGTTCGTTTTTATGATGGATAGATGCTCTTTATTGGGAATCTTTTGGACTACTGAAAAATAACACCCATTCACTGCCATTATAAAACTTGAAAGAGCCAGGGCAATTTTTAATAGAACTCCTATTGTATTTGTCTGAAAAAAGAAAGTCATATACATCTAGAATGCCTCGAGAGTGTGTAAATCAGAGTAATTTTCATTTCTGGGTGAACTATCCCTTTAACAAGACAGTGATCACAGTTTTTACATTTACTCTTTTCTCTTACTAAATAAACTTTTATACAGCGTAGAATTCAATTTGGAGCTTCTTACTTGTAGGTGATGAACTTGGTCTCTTTCAGAAGAGTTCGGAAGTCCGCTTTGGCCGTGATGTACTTGTCTTTGATGTAATCACCAAACTCCCTCTGTCTTTTCTACAGTAAAAAAGGTGAGCAGCAGGGACAGTTAGAAAAGACTTACTCTATAGCTTTAACAAAGACATAACTGTTTTGATCAAGAGGCAAAGACAGGCCTTACTCTGTCACTGCTGGAAAACTTGATGCATCTTGGATCTTCTTTAATGAGTTTCTTCACTTCCTTCCAAGATGTCATCAAATTGATCTGATGTAGAGGAAGAAATTTAAGTCAGATTAACAGATTAACTGACAACAGAGTTAGAGACACGACCCAGGTAATGGAGGGCACTACGTACCGAGGTCGTCTCATCCAGAAGTTGGCGAAATTGCTCCTTTTTCTTCTTTGCGAGGGCCTCGATGTGCTCGTTGAAGAGCCTTTCTTTCTCATCCCTCTCCAGCAGTGAGGACGACTCCCAGCGGTGGTCCTTCCTCAGCGTCCGACGTGTCTCCGACCAGTTTGCATCAGATGACTTCACCTGTCACACGCAGAAAACAATTTTCAATGACAATTTTACACTGTTAGATTTAAGATTTAAAGGGGTCATTGGATTCCTATTTTCCACAAGTTGATGTGATTCTTTAGGGTCCTAATGAAATGTCTATAACCTGCTTTGGTTAAAAACATTTTTTCTTTAAATGTTTCTCAATGGTAGTGTAAATAACACCTTTTTAACCTTGCCAAAATCAGCGCTGCAAAAATTATCCTGTTCTGGTCAAGATTGCTTTAAATATTAATGAGCTCTGCTCGCCCCGCCCCTCTCTTCTCTTTGTGGAGTGACGGGTCTGTTTACTTTAGCCGCTAAACTTAGGAAAAGCGATCGCAAAGATTCATTAAAAAAAAAACCCTTATACTCACTGGATCACGAATAATTCCCGTGAACATAGACGGATATATGTAGATCGGGAGCTGCATTCCCTTCACAAACAAATGTAATCTACTGCATCTTCAGCGGCTCAGATGTCGGGAGTAAAGGATGACCACTACATTCATTATTACATCCAGCCATACAACACCTCAATCGCTCAATCTGAGATATTCGTGTCTTACTTACATCCCTGCTCCTGCATCGAAACAATGAAGGTCAGAGTGTTACAGCTGATTTAGGCGGGTCTGAGGTAAGACGCTCATGTCAATCAGCTATTAACTTTTTTAATTTAAAAAAGGGGATATTTCTTTTACAGATTAATTAAAAACTACTGCATGGATTTTTATCATTATAGGGTAGATTTGTACATATACTTCCAACACACAATGTTCAAACATGATGTAAAAGTGAACTTTGCATCCGATGACCCCTTTAACGTTCAAGGTTCAAGACTAAGAATCTCAATCTGGCATCATAAGAAGAAGCCAATACTTGAACAATGTCTATTACCATATCAGACATGAGTGCTTTAAAATTCTGGATGGCCTCCTCCCTCTTGTGTTGTTCTCTCTCACGGTCAATCTCTTTGGTCTGCTCCGAGCGGAATCTCTGCACCATCCGCTCTCTTTCCCTTAGACTGGCCTCTATCCGGGCCTGTTTCTCTAGCTCCTTCTCTTTCTCAGAGTTTGGATTCTGAAGGAGTATCAAGATCAACGAACAGGAAAAGCTGAGAAGTCAACACGTACAGTTGAAGTCAAAAGTTTACATACACCTTGCAGAATCTGCAAATTGTCAATTATTTTGCCAAAATAAGAGGGATCATACAAAATATAGTTATTTTTTATTTAGTACTGACCTGAATAAGATATTTTACATAAAAGACGTTTACATATAGTCCACAAAAGAAAACGACCATGTTCAAAAGTTTACATGCACTTGATTCTTAATACAGTGTTTTTTTTTTGTGATAGTTGTTCATGAGTCCCTTGTTTGTCCTGAACAGTTAAACTACCCGCTGTTCTTCAGAAAAATCTTTCAGGCCCCACAAATTCTTTGGTTTTGCAGCATTTTTGTGTATTTGAACCCTTTTCAACAATGACTGTATGATTTTTGAGAGCCATCTTTTCACACTGAGGACAACTGAAGGACTTATTTGTAACTATTACAGAAGGTTCAAATGCTCACTGTTGCTCCAGAAGGACAAACGATGCATTAAGAGCTGGGGGGTGAAAACTTTTGGAATTTAAAGAACAGGGTAAAACTTAACTTATTTTGTCTTCTGGAAAACATGTAATTATCTTCTGAAGGGCAATACTAAATAAAAAAATATGATATTTATGCAAAATAAGAACAATGTACACATTCCGGGCGTCCTGTGTTCGAATCCCGGCTCAAGGACCTTTCCTGATCCCACCCCCACTCTCTCTCCCACTTCACTTCCTGTCAAGTCTGATCTATCCTGTCACAGTAAGCAAAAATTCTAAAAAATACATCTTTAAAAGTTTACACCCCTGGCTCTTAATGCACTGTTTTGCTTTTTGGAACATCAGTGTGCATTTGAACCTTTTGTAATAGTTGCATATGAGTCAAATGGAAAATAACATGCATCTTGTATGACCCCCTCTTATTTAAAATAAAATAAATACATTTTTCAACTGTATTTATCATCTAACAATTTTCATGAATTTCAAAATGTTATTTCTCACTTATTGGGCTTACACCCAAAGCATGGTGTAAAGTGAAGCAGCTTCACTAACCTTGGCAAGACGCTCCACGTAGTTCTTAAAGAGTTCTTCTCGAGCTGCAGAGGTTTCCACAGCCTTGTAGCGAGGGTCAGTCTCCATCTTCTCCTTCACTTTGCTCCAGCGCTGCTGACCATCCACATGGTAATCAGACAGGAGCTCAAAAAAGTCTTGCTTGACCTTAAAGCAAACAACAGCAACATAAATCTATACGTTCATAATGGTTACATTTCAAGAGATAAAACATTTGAAGGCAAGTTAAATGATTAGGAACTAATACTTGTACTGATTCTGTGACAATGTTCCTTCACTTCACTATACATTTAGTCACATATGTCTAAAGCCAATGGTTAATGAGTGACTACTGCCACCAGCCATTGCAACAGTTCAAAAATGTGACTAAAACACATGATCGTTGTTAATACGGTTTGATTATCACGGAATTAGATGGGCATCCTCTGGTGAACCCCACCTGGTGAACACTCCCTCCTAACCTATGGCCCCCCCACACAGGTGACATTTCACTGGCATTAATGTTTGATGGCTGACCTTTAGCTGCCAAAGGCAATCAGCCCAGACGCTCTGCACTTAACCCTAACCACAGAGACAGCGAGTGTGTGGACCAAACGCCAGGGCAGATTACAGCTCACAAACAGACAGTCCCAGTGTCTTAGTCTCTGTCTGCGAGTGTATTCATCTGTGAACATGCAGTGTATTACATGACAATGAATCTGAAGTATTTAAAAAAGTTATACAATGTATAATAATGTCTGGGTAGGGGATCCTGGTTCTTCTGTGTGCACCCATTGAGCACTTGCTCCTATTGTATTAAATGTCAGTTAAATAACAAGCACGACTTCCGAAAGTTTAATAGGATTGACAGGTAACAGTTCTGTGAAGAGGAAACTTCTTTTCCTCACCTTTTCTCCACGATTCTTTGAGTTCTCCTTCTCCTTCTTTCTGAAGGCCGTCATATACTCATTAAAAATAGCTTCACGATCTTTCATCTTTTCGACGGACTTAAAGCGTGAATCCTTGGCATGTTTGGCAGCGAACTCACTGAATGTTGTTCTATAAAGATAACAAAGACACTGTTATTAGATTACATATTTAGCATATTTACATTCACTGCAAAGCAAAAAGTTAGCTAAACATCATATACAGCCTTTTCTTTTCTTGCTACAGTGGTCTTTACTCACCCCCACCACGGGCTTTAAAATAGCTTATCATAGTTGAATGAACTACAAAAATAATGACTTGACTTTGATGTTGTGGAAACTGAGACTTTATCAGGTTATTACTGAATCAGGGATGTCAATTAGGTAAATATTTGAATATAATTAATTACACTACTGTTCAAAAGTTTGGGGTCAGCGAGATTTATTTTAAAGAAATGAATACTTATTCAGTATTGGCATATTAAACTCATCATGTGACATTAAAGACTTTTACATTGTTATCAAATATTTCTACACTACCAGTCAAAAGTTTTTGAACGGTAAGATTTTTAATGTTTTATTAAGAAGTCTCTTCTGCTCACCAAGCCTGCATTTATTTGATCCAAAATACAGCAAAAGCAGTAATATTGTGATTTTTTTTTCTATTTAAAATAACTGTTGTCTATTTGAATATATTTTAAAATATAATTTATTCCTGTGATCAAATCTAAATTTTCAGCATCATTATTTTAGTCTTCAGTGTCATGATCTTCAAAAATACTTTTTTTTAAAAGAGTTAGTATTTATAGAAATTAATACTTTTAATTACTAAGGATGCTTTAAATTCAAAAATGATGATAAAGACATTTATAATGTTACAAAAGATTTCTATTTTAAATAAATGCTGTTCTTCTATACTTTGTATTCATCAAAGAAACCTGAAAAAAAATCTACTCGGCTGTTTTCAACTTAATAATGTTTTTTTTTAGCAGCAAATCAGAATTTTTGAATGATTTCTGAAGGATCATGTGACTGGAGTAATGATGCTAAAAAATCAGCTTTGAAATCAAAGGAATAAATTACATTTTAAAATATTTTCAAATTGAAAGCAGTTATTTTAAATAGTAAAAACATTTCAAAATTGTACTGTTTTTGCTTTTACTTTGGATAAAAATAAATGCAGGCTTGGTGAGCAGAAGAGACTTCTTAAAAACTTCTTGAATTCTTACCATTCAAAAACCTTTGTATATCAAATGGATATTGTTCTTTTGAACTTTCTAAGTTTCTAAGTGAAAATAAATCTACTGCTGTTCCCACAAAAATATTTTCTGTGTTGATAATGAGAAATTCCTATATTAGGAAGGTTTCTGAAAAATCATTTGACACGTTTGGAGTAATGGCTGTTGAAAATTTAGCTTTGCGATCAAAAGAATAAATTACATTTATTAAATATATATATAAATATACTAAAACAGAAAATTTTAAATTGTAATACTATTTTCACATCAAATAAATGCAGCCTTAGAGAACAGAGAATTTTATTTTATTTTTTAATTTAAACGGCAGTGTACATTATGTTATTAATTTGATTAATTATTCAGACATGTCAATATCTGTTGTGAAAAAAACCCCCAAATGAATACTGTTATGGTAGACAAAACATTAAATAAAGAAAAAGAAACTTACACAGGACATGTTCTTGCTATTTTTTAATTGTTTGCAAAGCCCAACATGTTAAAATAGATTGTTTTATAACCTACTTGGTTTATTTCTGATAAACACCTTTAAAATAAAACCAAAATAAAAGTAAGTGAACAACAGTATACTAACAGGTCTGATGAATTAGGTTTATCCTGATGATCCTTAATGACTTAAATGTCTAAGCATGTACCTGACACCCAGTTTAGCTTCCTCCATCATTTTCCTGAAGTCATCTTTAACCTGCATGATTTTATTCTTTTTCTCTTTCCTCTCCTCCTCAGCACGCGTCTTCACATATTGATCGAACACCTGCAGAGTAGACAATGTCGAGATGAGTGGGAAAATGTACACTATACTTGGAGACGATCAATCTGTTTAGTGGCTCAATATAGTGTGTGTGTGTGTGTACCTGTTTTCTCTCTTTGGGATTGAGCAGCAGATAACGTGGATCAAACACAATCTTATGAAGCTCCTTCTCCCAGGTAGAGAACGCAGAGACCTAATAAAAGATGAGAAAGATGTTGAGAGATGGAGAAAAACAGTCACAGAACCATTTCAACCCCCCTTCCTCTTAATTAGGGCCATTATAACGAGTAGAGAGCGTTCAGTAGGTGAGCCCCTCTGAGCGTGTCCCCCTCCTGTGGCGTCGGAGTCAGGGTGTGTGAGCCCACTGCTTTTCATCCTCCATCCCACCATCCCTAATGAATGACACACACCGACAGGTGGTCCTCAGCTTCCATCTCTCAGCCTCCAACCCTTTCTTTTCCCACCATGCTAATTGGCGCAATGAGAGAGGTGTAATTAGATGGGGGTGAACGGGCAGGCCGTCTACTCGAGTGATGACTGTATGTGCTGATGTACGGCACTTCTCAGACACGTGGGGGTCCGAGGATGAGGAGAGGGGGAAGGGGTCTTGCCTTGATGATGAGACCCTTTGACTGCAAATGTGCCTTTCATCTTTGGCACTGGACGGCGTGGCAAAGGGCAGATAGCTCTCTACTACAGACTTGAAGGGATCTCCATCACATAAGCGACATATGCGTTTATCCATATTTCATAGTAGAAACATCAAATCTGTTGCCAAAAGGGTGGGGGGGGTGGTGAGACTCCACTGATCAGTGCTTCTCTGATCACCTGAAAATGTCAGGTGAGTATTTTAATGAGGACCGTAGCTTAAAACAAATGATGGGTTTAACCTTTCAGACCAGAAAATAAATATATAAACCGCACTGCGGGAATCACACCCAGCCAAATCTCTCTGCCATTTTGTTAGGAAATAAACAGTTTGATTTGCGTTGACTTTGTAAGTACATTAGTACAAACTGGATGTTAGCTTAATATTTCACAAATGATAAGAACAAAAACAAATGTTGTCAAGATTCTCGCCCTGGAAATCCTGGTTTAATTTGGCCAATCACAAACGCCTTTTGTTCCTCAGCTTTTTGCACTCTTCTCCTTGATTCCTTATTACTTTTGGCAGTTTACAAATGTTTTTCCTGGTCCAAGCGATTAGTACAGCCCAAAACATGACAATAATTGATCATTTTCTGCAAAAATAATTAGCAAAATCTGAAAGTTTGTTTGGTTCAGTGGCATTGTTTACGTTCAGTGCCGCCAATATGGCCGACTGATGACGTGTTGTGAAAACACACTATTTTTAGCAGCCACAGTTACAGTAGCAGTACTTCAGTTTTTAGTCTCACATGATTCTTCAGAATAAATCCTTCATATATACGGAACAAGAAATTATTTCAAGATTTCAGATGAATAGTAAGTTTAAAAAAAAAAAAAAAAGAAAGAAAGAAAAAAGCATTCATTTTATTTGATCAATTTGATCAATTTAAGGCACCCATGCTGAATAAGTGTTAATTTTTTTAACCCTCTGGTGTGAGAATACAGAGAATTTTTTGTGTGTACAATCTACAAATCAATTATGATGCAGAAAGAGTGCACAGCAATGAAGGGGTGACAAAATATCAAGATTTCAAAACAGACACATTCCAAATGAACTACTGTGATTGTAAAACACAAAGCATTGTTTTTGCAAATGGGTGAAATATAATCAATAATTCGGCCAAAAATGCAGTAAAAACAGACACCAAGGACAGGGTTACACTCTAAAACAGGGGTGTTCAACCCTGGTCCTGGAGATCGACTTTCCTGCAGAGTTCAGCTCCAACCCTGACCAAACACACCTGAAACAGCTGATGAGGATCTCAAGGGGCGCTTGATAATTACAGACAGGTGTGTTTGATTAGGGTTGGAACTAAACTCCGCAGGAAAGTCGATCTCCACGAACAGGTTTGGGCACCACTGCTCTAAAACATCAAGAGTACAAAACAGACACACACACACACACAATATACTATTATACAGATACAAATTAACTGGTGTGGCTGTAACAATATAGCAAAATTGAGCCAGAACACTCGAATAAGATGTGTTAAAATCAGATTGATTACCCTCTGATAAAGCATTCCTGTTCATTTTTGTTACATTTTTGTTGAATTTTGGTGTTGCGTGTAACAAAATGTCTTTCTCTGTATTCAGGTTTGACTGTAGTAAAATCCATGCAAAAACTGACATTTTAAACCAAAATTGCAAACAAACAAAAAATCTAAACCTTTACAAAAACTTGTCTTTGAGAATGTCAAAGATATATCCAAATCCACAATTTAACAAAAATAAGTTAAGTCTAAAAACAACTAGAGAATTTATAAGCATTTTATATAGAGCAGGAATTTAGTGGCTAAACCATGGAATTGCAGTTGTTTTTCTTTTTTTTACTCCCACCAGATGGCACTAATCTGAGTTCAAAAATTTGATTTTTGAGACATTGCCGCTATTTTAACATTCAGTACTGCCATAATAGAAGTTACATAAAAATTGTGTATATATATATATATATATATATATATATATATATATATATATAATAAACAAACAAACACAAAAGTAAATAATATGCATGTATGTATGTATGTATATATATATATATACACATATTAAAAAAATGGGAAAAACGTATCATAAATATTGCATAAAGTTACATTTCAGGTGTCCAGTGAGTTTTGACAACAAACAACAGAAGTGTGACTCCCAAATGAACAATACCAAAGGGTTAAAAAAAAAAAAAAAAAAAAAAAAAAAAAAAAAAAGCATGTCAGAATTTTGCAAAGAAGTTTGTGTATGTGTGTATATGCACACACACTTGTTATAAATAAAATGTATATGTGTCTTACCCCTCTTTCAAGCAGCATGTCTTTAAACTGACTCATCCGAGCTTCCTGAGGAACGACGGCTCTTTCACGTGCTGCCTTCAGCTCTGCCTCCATAGCTGCCTCCTTCTCCGTGTCGGCCTCCTTCTTCTCTTCTACCCTAATGCACAAAACAACTAATCAGTCAGAATACATGTGATTAAGCCTAAACCAGCCTATTCACATTCGATCTGAATTTTTGGCATGAAAATGCACAAGAATGTCAAAACAAAATGTCTTTGACTTCCTTCACAGTCCATAATATCATCATAATTTGTTGTCTTATTATTTAGAGACCAGTCACGTTTTTAATTATTTAAATGCTGTTTAATTTAGCATCCAAAAATTTTTTAGAATGAAGAAATTTTGACATCTGACTGCTGGAAGATATTGGAGATAAGTATTTTTATGCAACTCCCTCTGAAATGGAACCTTAAAGTCAACACAAAGTCAAAACTGACCGTTTACTTTCTTAATACAAGTTCCTGGAAAAATTCTCACTTTCGTCTTTTGGCCTTGCTGGGTTCATCATCAGGTGTATCTTCTGTTATAGCAAACTCCGGCTCCTCTTTAGCCAGCACTGTGTCCCAGGAAACACACAAACATGCAACAGAAGGTTTAGACAGTTATTAACAAGCTGTTTACGGAGTCTGACATGGATAGAGAGCGCTTAACGCTCACAGCTGACATACAGACAGGAGTTTTCCCCACTTTTGTCTCCGAAGGAGTAGACAAATTTAGAAACATCTAAAAACATTACATGTCAAATTTGTTTTTACTACAGGGCTCCAGACTGCACCTAAAATGGCTACATTTGTGACCAAAATATTTTAAGTCAACATAAATGTACACATTATGATTTCAAAATTTGCATGGAATGTCTTTCACCTTCACATACAGAAAATATTTTTCCATGTCTGTCAATGAACACTCAAATAAAAGGCATTTGAAAATTTGCATGGCTTAGGTATGATCATCTTAATACTGTGTTGTCACCTGAATGATCCACAGCTGTTTTTTTAGTTTAGTGAAAGTTGTTCATAAGTCCCTTGTTTGTCCTGAACAGTTACACTGCACTCTGTTCTACAGAATAATCCTTCAGGTGCCACAATTTCTTTGGTTTTTCAGCATTTTTTGTGTATTTGAACCCTCCAACAATCAATGTATGATTTTGAGATCCATCTTTTCACACTGAGGACTCATATGCAACTATTACAGAAGCTTCAAACGTTCACTGATGCTTCAGAAGGAAAAAACGATGGAACACCAGGGATGTCTTAATGCAACTTTTGAACAGAATAAAGATGTGTACATTTTTTCTTATTTTGCCTAAATAGGGTATTTTTTTTCCCATTTAGTACTGCCCCTCAGAAGCTACAGAAGACACTGAGTCCCTCACTTGTCCTCAGTAGGACCTGAAGAACAGGGGGCAGTTTAACTGTTCAGGACAAACAAGGGACTCATGAACAACTATCACTGGACTATATGTAAACATCTTTTATGTGAAATATCCTATTCAGGTCAGTACTAAATAAAAAATAACATGCATTTTGTATGATCCCTCATACTTTGGTAAAATAATTAAAGGAGAAGTCCACTTCCAGAACAACAATTCACTAATAATTTACTCACCCCAATGTCATCCAAGATGTTCATGTCTTTCTGTCTTTAGTCGTAAATAAATTGTTTTTTAAAGAAAGCATTTCAGGATTTTTCTTCATATAATGGACTTGATTGGTGCCCCAATTTTGAACTTCCAAAATGTAGTTTAAATGCAGCTTTAAAGGACTCCAAATGATCCCAGCTGTGGAAGCAAAACAATCTTTTTTTTATTTTTGGGAAAATAAAAATTTGTATACTTTTTAAGCACAAAAGCTTGTGTAGCACAGTCTCTGGGATGCACGCTCACGTGCTATTGAATCATTTCGAAAGGTCACGCCGAACGAAGGCGGAACTACAGACCCAGTGTTTACAAAGCGAATGCGCAAAGACTAAGAAAGTGCAAGTAAGTCAAATGCTGTTTACAAACAAAAAGGTACAACGATGTCGGACAATTCTGAAGTTGCAGGAGAAAATAAGAGGGAGTTTTTTCACCATACTCTACCTTTTTTAGCCGGAGTACACAGACGATGAACTTAGACGTGATGGGAAGTTCGGATCATTTCACCGACTCTGACCTTCGAGTCTCGTTCAGTAAAATGAACAATTCTTTTTTCGGGTCATTTCGTTCATTTTAGCAAAATATAATTAAAATGTTACGTGTTACTTGCCTAACACATCTACTGCTTACACAAATGTTTATCACACTACAAACAAGACAAAACTTTAATGCTATAAGACACAGAAAAGATTATTTTATTGTTTACCTGGGTCTTAAGTCTATGATTAGCTCACCTCACCTCTTATCTGACAAGTTTTTGGATTTGAGTCGTTCGTTCATCACGTGACAGCCCCATAAGCTTAACCAATGCAGTGTGAGCCAGAAAAAGAATTGATTAATTAATCTCCTGAGTCTTCGGGTTCGAGTCGTTCGTTCATCGAAAAACCCAAAGACTCGAAACAAGTGAACTAACTCCAGTACAGAACCTAATTGCGCACGCGTGACCGAACGAATCACTCCCTGAGACGACGACTTCTTCCCGAGTCACATTAAAGATACATTCAAAATGAAAGAATCATTCAAGAACGACCCATCACTAATTCGTAGCGTCAAGAACACGCATCCCAGAGCCTGTGCTACACAAGCTTTTGTGCTTAAAAAGTATACAAATTTTTATTTTTTGAAAAAAATGACAGATCGTTTCGCTAGATAAGACCCTTCTTCCTCGGCTGGGATCGTTTAGAGCCCTTTGAAGCTGCATTTAAACTACATTTTGGAAGTTCAAAATCGGGGCACCAATCAAGACCATTATATGGAGAAAAATCCTGAAATGCTTTCCTCTAAAACCATAATTTCTTTACGACTGAAGACAGAAAGACATGAACATCTTGGATGACAAGCGGATGAGTAAATTATTTGTAAATTGGAAGTGGACTTCTCCTTTAACTTTTTGCAAATTCTACAAGATGTATGTAAACTTTTGACTAGGAGCCAATGAATAGGAGCCAATGGCTTCTTAATTGATATTTTTGACTAGAGCTTTGCTTATTGGCTGTTTTATCAATTACTTGATGACAAAAAAAAATTACCATATTCCACATAGTTTACATACAGTATTATTTAAATTCTTTCTAAATATTAGTTTAAAAATACATTATCTATCATTTCTACAAAAAACGCAAATACTTCATATGCGAGATATTGAACATTAAATGCAACAGGTGCATTTCTATGGAGATGACCTTTACCCAGTTTGTGGCTGTTGTCCAGACCTCTTTTGTGGGGAGGTTCTTGAATCGCTTTATCTACATCAACCCGTCCCACAAGCTCATCCGGCCGCTCCCACATGGACAGACGCGTGGTTGGGTTATAAAAGAACACCCGCTCGTCGCCCGTCCACACCACACACCTGAAACATATTCATAAACATTGGGCACATGTAACTCCAACACAAAAAACCAACATCCAAGAGTTCCAACTAAATGATCTTTCCACTTTACGAACTCATTTTGAGGGGGATTTACAACTAAAAGTAGTAAAAGTAGTTGATTTGATTTGTGAGGATCAAATAAATCTGTGTAAAAAGCGGCAGCGTACCATGGTGTGCCAGGAATAGGTGTGGTTGCAACAGGCTTTGCCTTTTTCGCTGCCTTCTGTTCCTCTGTCATCTCTTCCTCTCTCAGCTCCTAAGAATAAAATACAGATGATGTCAGAAACGCTTTTTTTTACAAAAATTTAGAAAACTAGACATGCTACCAACCTCTTTCTTCTCTTTTGGCGGGTCAATTTTTGGGCTTCCATCTTCCATTTCCATGATTTCAGCATCAATCAAGTCAAGACCCACATCCTTGATCTTCTCACTCTCTTTCTCTGTTATGAAGACAAGAAAAAAAAATATATTTATATAAAATTTAATTTAGGAAATTAATACCAACTGTAAATAACGTGTTACAATCATCTTTGCTAGCTAAAGGCGTTATGAAACATTTCAGCACTCATCTTCAAACCTGTAACATTAAAAAACTGAAAAAATAAAACTAAAAAAACAACAATTTTACAGATTTAATGCAAAACCAGTTTTGAAAAGCAAAATGTCAATGCCAATTAAAATTTAACTAACTTATTAATTTTATTTTTTTCCAAGAGTCATCTCCCTAGTGGTCATCTTTGTCCCAGTCTCTAACCTGTCTCTTTGAGTTCTTCTGGTTTGTCCCAGGTGGTCTCCTGTGTGTGTTTATTGTAGTAGTATGACTTTCCCTCTGGGGTTTTAAACTCAGTCCAGTCAGATGTACTCAGAGCTCCAGGCAGTCCTGAGGGTCCAGCCATTGCCATTTGAGGGGGCATCATGGGTACCAAAGGTGGTGCCATGCCAGGGAGCATACCTTGATATAACATACACAAAATCAGAATCGGTTCAAGACATGTAGCTCTTCTCTTCCACAATTAAAATTATGGAATAATGATTTAACAGTTATATTAGTTACACATAATGTTACAAAAAAATATATATATATTAGTTTCTATCAATAGAAAAAAAAAAAGATTTGGCCATTATACAATCTTTGTTGGAGGATTTAACTACTGCACAAATATCATTAAAACCTAAACATTTAAATTAAACAAGGGACTAATGCATGCAAAGACAATACCACCACAAAATCACATTAAAAACATTAAAGAAAAAAGGGACACAAGGTAGGAACACAGTTACGACAAATCACAACACTGTGTTATCTGAATTTCTACAGCAGTTTATTATTTAGGTTACTGCCTACAACTAGATTTCAAAGGGGGAAAAACAGATCTACTCCAACTATGCAAAATGTTAAGTCAAAAACAATAGAAAAAGTGAGTCTTCAAAATGTCTAATTTGTAAGAAACAGAGGGGCCTCTAATTGGAAATGATTACATTTAAAGAAAGCATAATGATGCACAACAGTTACTAACATGCCATAATGGGGAAGGGAATTACCGTTTTTGGTAGGAGAGATAGTCTTTACATAGGGACAGCTGACTATCTGCATCATTGCTACACCTGAAAGAGCGCATAAGCAAGCAAAGAGTGTTGGAAAAGACACAAACATACGTCACCTACTGCTTCCAGGTGTCAGGATAGCAAAGATCATTTATGATGAAAACACTACAGTTCTAGCTGATCTATATTCGAGTGAAATTAGGCAATAATGTCAGGCTATGTTGCTTGGCAACAAGTGCACATGAAAATGGCGGATTACTGCCATCTATAGAACACTGAATGTCACTTCTGCAACGCAACAACATTAATGCAGTAGTTAAGACTGCATTCATTATTTAATATACTACAACAGGAGCTTGCTTTGCTTTCCATGATACAATTTCATTAAAGACGTTAGTTAACTGTCATCCAATAAGCAGTGAGGGAAAAAAAGGGCATCTTTTAGAGTCTACAGGTTCCAGTTGAACTACAGACATGCACTGGATAGTGTGAAGAAGACAGAAAGACAAGGAACAGAGGAGAGAAAGGCAGTCGCGTACTAGAGAAGAATTCTTAACGGGGGGAAAAAATAATGCGAACAAATTCAAAGGTCAAACTTACCGGGCAGTGGAATGGGCATGCCTGGCAGGGGCACTCTGAAGGGTGGCACCATGACAGGAGGGAATCCTGGCATTGGAGCAGCAGGCTGTGGCACAGTATGGGGCAATGCCACCGGCAGAGGTGGCGGTCCTGTAGTCATGGCGACCGTCACCGTTGGAGGATTGACAGCTGCTATTGGGGTCGCCATGGCACTGGGGGTTGTGGTTACAACTGATGGCATCTCCACAACATCATGGGCTGCAAGGTCAAACAGTTGGGTATGGAATGATCACAGATTAACTTCTGACACCCAGATAAATAAACAAACAAATGGAAAACAAAACAATTATTTCAGAAGGCATTTTTGACTCAAAACAACTTCTGACACCCAGACAAAATAAACAAACAAATGGGTAACAAAAAAATTATCCAAAATCCTGATCCAAAACAATTTCTGACACACAGAAAAATTAAAGAAACAAACAAATAAATGGGAGACAAAACTTTTCCAAAGTGTGTTTCTAATATATAACAACTTCTGACACCTAGACAAAATAAATAAATCAAATGGGGAACAAAACAAATTTCTCCAGAATGTGGTTTCTGACCTAAAACAACTTCTGACATCCAGACAAAATAAACTAACAAACAAACATATGAAACAAATTTCTCCAGAATGCTGGCCAAAATCTTTCACGAAATGTCACCCTGGACCACAAAACCAGTCATAAGTGTCAATTTTTGAAATTGAGATTTATAAACATCATCTGAAACCTGAATAAATAAGCTTTCCATTGATGTATGGTTTGTTAGAATAGGACAATATATGACCTGAGATACAACTATTTGAAAATCTGGAATCTGAGGGTGCAAAAAAATCTAAATATTGAGAAAATCGCCCTTGAGTTGTCCAAATGAAGTTCTTAGCAATGCATATTACTAATCAAAAATTAAGTTTTTATATATTTACGGTAGGAAATTTACAAAATATCTTCATGGAACATGATCTTTAATTAATATCCTAATGATTTTTGGCAAAAAAAAAAATCAATAATTTTGACCCATACCGTGTATTTTTGGTTAATTGCTACAAATATACCTGTGCGACTTATGACTGGTTTTGTGCTATTTTTTATTTCAGGGTAACAATATATATCATAACATAGTTATTTTTGCTTTAAATAAGGTATTTATGATGTCAAAAGTTTTGATACAAAAGAAATTCCATAGTTCTTGTCACTAGTTTCAATATCACAAAAAACTAATACTAGCCTACATATACTGTATAACCAAATATATAAAAACACGGCATATTCTTCACTGTGTAAACTACATATATATTTTTCTTCTTATTACAGTTACAAAAGTGATTAAGTCAATAGCAGTGAGAGATTTTCTCTCTTTTGATGTTTGATTAACATGAATTACAGACAGAGGAATATTAGACTGCTGTCACTTTAAGAGCTGCCCAGATCCAATATACTGTTACATGTGTTCACTTTCTCAACTGTTTGCTTTTACTTAAGACCTAAATTACTGTTTGCAAGGGTACTTGAAAAGGCATTTTGACACACATTACAGTATGTTCCAGGCCTGAAAAGCAGCAAAAATAGACCAATTCAGTCTTTGCAAACAGAGATGACGTTTTTTTTGGGCGGAGCAGAAAAATAGAGTTTTCAACTGTCTATGAAAAGCATGGATTTAAAGAATAAAAAAGGAAAATTTGAGTTTATATTTGAAAATTCTGACTTTATTCTTGCAATTCTGAGATTATTTCACACAATGCTAATTAGAAAAATCAATGATTGCATTCCGATTCTGACATCCAAAGGCACAACAATAAATTTTCTCTTATTCTCTGGATTTTTCCACTTGTTACCAGTGCTTTTCTGCCACCACAATGAGCTCAGCTGCAAGTGACATAACTGTGACATCTAATCCAAATTGGTCTATAACTCCGTTCAAAACTCTCACGCTCTATGAGCACCGTCTTCATGAGCACGCTTCTCTTACAGCTTCTCTCAGACAGTGCACGCATATATCGAAATAAGTTCTTTTGCTTAATTTCAACGACTTGTTTTTAAATCGAAATTCTTAAAAATGCTTGCAAACGATTTGTGACAATTTGTTAAGTTTTCGTGACAATGTAGCACAGCAACATCACGTAAGAGTGTACCCACAATAAATGGTTGAAAAATTTCTACCAGTTAATCGTGTCTAGTATATCGCCCACCCCTACCCAAAAGCTTGTAAATTATTGGTCAAAAAATGATCTCATAAAAGCTATTATTTAGGTCTCACTGAAATGCCATTTACCTGACACAGGTGTTGGGAGGAGAGGTGAAGCTGCTGTGATGCTGGGAGAGGAGGTGGAGCTCATGACTGGTGTGGGGCTCTGAGAGGTGTGTGTGGTTGTAGTGCTGTTGGCTACAGCTGGGATGCTGATGGATGGACCAGGCCCGGTGGAACCTCCACTGGCTGCTGCTGCTGCCACCGCCGCTGCCTGACTCAACATCATCGGACCTAGCTCAGCCTGCTGGATCACCTTCACTCCTTCAGGCTTTGTCCAGGATGACTCCCTTGTACGTGCATTGTAATAATACACCTAAATAGAAAGGAAACGCAAACAGATTAGGACTTTGGATCAAACTGTTTGAACAGTAAAGAAAGCAACAAAGTATTTATTTATGGTAACGTCTATCTGCATCAAGTGAGGAGTATAACAATGCAATAGTTCACTGTGTTGCACTGATTTGGCTATGAAAGTGAAACAAATAGTGAACTTTAAAAACACACTAAGCAACATCCAACAGATAATGCGTTTATTATGTAAACAAAATAGAATTTTTAATATTCTCATAAGAAGAACATTTAGTTCTTAGTATATTTATAAATATATAATATTATTTAATTTGTAAGTTATTTATTATTTTATTCAACAGGAGTTAATTAAATTGATTATAAGTGACAACAAAAATAATGTTATAAAACTTCTTCATTTCAAATAAAAGTGGTTCTTTTGACCTTCTTATTCATCAAAGATTTCTGAAATACAACTTTCCGTGGAATGCAAACCAAAACACCTTGCCATAGGCAACCAACAATGAACTCATACCTTTCCCTCAGGACTCTTATTCTCCACCCAAATTTCTTCCGTTGAGGGCATGGAAGGAGGAGCAGGAGCAGGAGCAGGAGCAGGAGAGGCTGTAGGTGGTATTCCTGGTGGGAAAATCATGCCAGGTGGAGGCGGCATGGATCCTCCAGGAGGAGGCATAAATGGAGGTCTCTTAAAGTAAAAAAAAAAAGAAGTCATAGGTGTCAATGAAACCTTCCCAATTCCCAACCTTTTCTTTCCATTCCAATTAAAACAATGCTGAGGAAATATATAATAAGGGGTATCTGATATAAGATACATACCTGTAAAGGTGGGGCACCCATGGGAGGGGGCACGCTAGGGTCAAAGGGAATCCGTCCGAAGGGCGGCCGGGCAGGTGGCGGAGGACCCCTCATCATAGGAAAGGGAGGCACAGGGGTGCTCAGTAAAGGCTGCCTGCGGGTGGAGGGGTTGGCAGGAGGAGGGGCAGTGGCAGGGAAACGGAGTGCTGGCTGCTGAGCCATGCTGATGGAGCGGAAACAAGTAAATGAAAACAAAATATTAACAAACAGTATCCGTACAGTACTCAACGGCTGCTGCAGATAGACACTAAACAGCAAAACAACACAGTACAACTCATTCTAACGAACCGTAACGCCCATTAAATCTTCCTGAGGTGCCATAATATAATTTATATGACTCAATTATGTCTAAAAACACAACCTATATGTTGAAGTGCGAGAAAAAGTCGAAACATAACGATGTGAAAACATTCAGCCGTATGCTGTTATGATGCTTTCATTGTCCACGAACCAACAGGCCAGACGAGGCTTAAAAGAGATTAAAGTTAGCCAACTGCGAAACGTTATTCAGTGCACTATTATGAAAAAACTGAAGATAGCTCTAACTGGTCGTTTGTGCTAGCCGGTGTATGAAAAATAATACAAAATCCGCACCTGTTAACGGCCAGGCCAATGCCTTCTGCCTCTGTGTGCTCCGCCATAACGGGAATACAATAAAAGTCCCCTTGACGCACTTCCGTTGGAGTCTGGTGTACGGCAATCAAATGGATTTTTAAATTCATTTTTAAAAATACATTTTTAAAAATGTAAGCTAATGGCTTTTCATTTCACATCATTCTGAGTAATCAATATATCTGAAATGGTCGTAAATATATTTTTCTCCAAACTGGTTTCATCAGGGAAATGTTTTATTTTAGATTTGTTAAGTGACGAGTGATAAGATTTTTAAAATATGTAGTGTAAAACAGATTATAGGGCTACTTAAAAATTATTAAACATACCTGGTTGTTGCGTATACTACCAGTCAAAAGCTTTTAACTTGCTTAACTTGTTAAATGTTTTTTTTTTAAAAGAAGTCTCTTCTGCTCACTAAGCCTACATTTATTTGATCCAAATTACAGTAAACAGTAAAATGCTGAAATATTGTTACAATTTAAAATAACTGTTTTCTATTCGAATTCATTTTAAATGTAATTTATTCCTGTGATTTCAAAGCTGAATTTTTAGCATCATTACTCCAGTCACATGATCCTTCAAAAATCATTCTACTATTCTGTTTTGCTGCTCAAAAAACATTTATAAACATTATAAATGTCTGTATCATCACTATTGATCAATATAAAACATCCTTGCTGAATAATAGTATTAATTTCTATAATTTCTTTCCAAAAATAAATAAATAAATAAATAAAAATGGCTCCCACCTTTTGAATGGTATAGTGTATAATGTTAGAACAGCTTTTTATTTCAAATAAATGCTGATCTTTGGATCTGTCTATTCATCAAAGAATCCTGAAAAAAAATTTACTTAACCGTTTTAAATATTGATGACAATAATAATAATAATAATAATAATAATAATAATAAATCTGCATATTAGAATGATTTCTTAAGGGTCATGTGACACTGAAGACTGGAGTAATGATGCTGAAAATTAAATTTTAAAATATATTTAAATAGAAAGCACTTAAAGCAGTTATATTAAATAGTAAAAATATTTCACAATATTACTGGTTTTGCTGTGTTTTGGATCAATAAATGCAGGCTTGGTGAGCAGACGAAAATTCTTTATCTTACTGTTCAAAAACATTTGATTGGTTGTGTATATACATTTGAATATTTTTAGATATTAAATATTATTTCTAAACTTTTATTTTGAAAATAATAAGAGCGTTTCCCGGTTCCGGAAGTACACAAACACAGGGCACTCACGTTGCTTTTTTGCAATGGATACCATACATGCTTGTTTCAAAGAGAAGATCGGTGAAGTACTTTTACCCGGAGATGTGTTCTCATTTAGTTTTCCTGAATCTGGAGATGGTAGTATTAAAACAGAAAAGGTAATATGCGGTCCAGGTCTCCGGAGAAATGGAGAGGAGGTTCAAGTGTGTAAAAGTGGAATTTTGCGCCATAAACAGCCAAATATGTACTGGATAGACTCTCAGCAGAGACGGGTGAGGAACTGGACTGCAGTAAACCCATAATTTATGTGCACTTATTATTATTATTATTATTATTATTATTATTATTATTATTATTATTATTTTAACTCAGTTTATGTTTGTTCTGTTGGAAATTTTGTAATTTTAAGCATTTTTTCTTTTTCTTATTATTTTTAATAAATGATTAATTAAAAAAATATATATATATATTTTTTTTGGTGCTTTTCTAAATACAGTTTAACATAAAATATAAAATTTAAAAAGCCCAAAACAAACTTTCACTCATTAGGGGTAATTAGTTCTCCTAATCCTTATTTCTTCCAGTATGTACCAGCCAAAGGTGAAAGTGTGATCGGTATTGTGACTGCAAAGTCTGGAGACATCTTCAAAGTGGATGTGGGAGGAAGTGAACAGGCATCTCTTTCATATCTGGCATTTGAGGGAGCAACCAAAAGAAACAGACCTAATGTGCAGGTATTTTCTCATATATTGCTCAACTCCCTTATACCCCACTTGCATTATTATTTTCTTTACAAGCACTATTTGTGTTGTATTATGAATGTAACAATGATATTGTGTGGTTTTGTTCTGCAGGTTGGAGATCTGGTGTATGGCCAGTTCACAATTGCAAACAAAGATATGGAACCCGAGCTGGTGTGTATAGACAGCTGTGGCAGGGCTAACGGGATGGGGGTCTTTGGAGCTGATGGGCTGCTCTTCAAAGTGTCACTGGGACTAGTGCGCAGGTTTGTGATTTGTCCATGTAATGCAGCTTAAAAATCTATAGACTGATTTATTTCATTAAAGTGATCGTTCACCCAAAAATGAAAATTCTGTCAATAATTAGTCATCCTCATGTTGTTTCAAACCTGTAAGACCTTTGTTCATCTTCAGAACACAAATTAAGATATTTTTGATGAAAAGCGAGAGCTTTCTGACCTGCATAGACAGCAACGCAACTGACACATTCAAGGCCCAGAAACGTAGTAAGGACATTACTAAAATAGTCCATGTGACATCAGTGGTTCAACCTTAATTTTATGAAACTACGAGAATACTTTTTGTGTGCAAAGAAAACAGAGATTATGACTTTATTTAACAATTTCTACTCTTCCGTCTGCGCCAATAACCTTGTGGTTAGTACGCCGACATATAACGCACATGTACTTGCGGCGACCCGAGTTCGATTCCCGTCCCGAGGTCCTTTGCTGATCCCGCTCCCCTCTCTTTGCCCAGTACTCCTTGTCACCCTCTACTGTCCTGTCCATTAAAGGCACAAAAGCCCAAAAATACAACTTAAAAAGCAAAAACAAAAAACAATTACCGTGTCAGTCGTAGTCATTCACAAGGCGCATACGTTGTGTTACTGTCATGAATGCGCATCAAAGACTTACACAGAAGAGAATAAAATAAATAAAATGAATAAAATTCATTGAATAAAATGTTGAATAAAATTATTATTTTTGTTTTCTTTGCATACAAAAAGTATTCTTATAGCTTCCGGACATAAAATCTGAATCACTGATGTCACATGGACTATTTTAATGATGTCCAGACTAACCTTCTAAGCCTTAAACATGTCAGTTGCATTGCTGTCTATGCAGGGTCAGAAAGCTCTCGATTTCATCAAAAATATCTTAATTTGCTCCAAAGATGAACGAAGGTCATACAGGTTTGAAACAACATGAGGGTGAATAATTAATGACAGAATTTTCATTTTTGGGTGAACTATCCCTTTAAGAATTGCAAGCGTTTCGAGCAATTTTTGCAGGTTTTCTTAAATGTTGTTTAAATATGCAAAAAATGCATTATGTAATTAAATATGCACTGATCTGCATACATTCCAAGAACAGAAATATAAACATTAGATAAAGCCAGGTTCAAATTTTTGTTTTCATCTCTTTTTATAACTACATACATGTATACATACATGTTTTAAAAAGATTGAAAATTGCTAGTAATAAACTGTAAAATGTTTTGCATGTTAGTGATACTGAAGTGGAGATTTGTGCGGAAAAAAATCATTTTGAGAAAAATGCTTTTAAAGATGTGTATTATAATTGAAATCTACAGAGGTAAACAGATAAAAATGCAATAATCTTACATTTGTGTTATATTCCATCTCAGCTGTGTAATTCCTGTATCATGTATGTTTGCACTATGTCCGTACTTTCTTCTGCACTGGAAGCTCCTGTCACCAACTCCCCATAAATTCCTTGTGTGTGTAAATATACTTGGTAATAAAGCTCTTTCTGACTTCTGACTTCTAAAGTAAAGTGTGTGTTGTTCTTTCCATCAGACTTCTGGCTCCTCAGAGTGAAATAGTGAAGGACCTAGAGAAGATTTTTCCCTTTGAGCTGGTTGTTGGGATGAACGGCAGAGTGTGGGTGAAAGCAAAGACTGTTCAGCAGACGCTGATAGTGACCAATCTTCTGGAGACATGTGAGAACATGACCTCACAACAGAGACAGACGCTATTCAAGAAAGTGGCAGAAGGCTCCCTCTAGAGGATATCGGAAACACCCCTTTTCCCACAATACAACTGGCGCTGGACATGCCGAAAACACCCATCATCAGATTTCAGATGTTCACACGCTGTGGAAAAAAAAGGAAAAAAAAAAAAAAAGCTTACAATGGACATCACTTCCTTTGTATTTCCAGTTCTCGTGACAGAATAAGAGAGAAAGGGGAAGTCAATACGTTTGCCTTTGTTTCTTAAAATACATTTTTGTATGAATAAAAATAAATAAAATACTGGTGAAACAGCAGATGCAACCTGTATTTTAGTGATTTATAAAGTTGTAATAATTGCTTTAGGTTTGCTAGGCTGTTCTGGTCCAGAAGGGGGCACTTTATCTCCATTTTCATTAGCCGGCTTGTGGTTTTAAACCATGCTGCTACACTGGTAGCTGCAGGAAATGACTTCAGATGTTTGGATAAGAGAAACCCAATGACTGTAATCAGCATCATTTTATATGCAGTTATTGAGAAACATCCCTTTTTATAGACATGCTGAGCATTAATAATTTCTCTAGAGCAAGCTTATGTCAACAATAATTAAATAATAAATGTGTATCTAGTCTTTTTTGCTTCAAGATTAACACAAATATATAAAAGACACAAGTCCACAAAGCCTTGTACACCACCTGTTCTCAGCAACTACACAGGTAAATTTGATATTGCAAATAGGTGTGTCTTACCACATTATTTGAATATATATCCTACTTATGATCAGTGGTATATAGTGCAAACAGTTTTATTGTTCACCACACGTTATTCGTCTAGTTATTCCCGGACATCTCGCTTAAAGGATTACTTCCGTGTTGAAAAATAAGGTGGGTAAAAGAAATAGAACATATATAATAAAATATTTAGCGAATATGCTGTAAATAAGGGACATGCAATATTGACATCCGGTGAATTTTTGTCAACTGTCAGTAGTTTGCCACAGAGCCGTTTAATAATATTGTTTGTTTAGACCAGTGGTTTCAAACCGGTTCTGCCAGCACCCCCAACACTGCATGTTTTCTGTATCTCCCTCATCTATCACACCTGATTCAACTCATCAGCTCATTAGACACAGCAAGACCTGAAATGGGTGTGTCAAATATGAGAGACCTACAAAATGTGCAGTGTTGGGAGTGCTCGCAAAACCGGTTTGAAAAATCCCTGATTGTAGACTAAGCATTTATAGCTTGATTAGTCAGTCAGAACATAGATGCCACATCCAGATGCAGTCTGATTCTGGCCAAGTAAACATTTCAGTTCCCATGCGCTTGTAAATGAAAGTGAAAGATGCTGATCAACATGGAAAGATGTGTCTGGGCATGTTTTCCCTATTGAATGCGTTATGTATGCAGATAAGTGTCCAAGGCAGAACCAGGGGCATGGAAGCTTTGAGTCACTGTAAGAACAATGACTTTGAGCTCCTATTCTACTAGAACTCCAAATCTGCCTCACATTAGACGTGCAGACCGCAAAGCCTGTAGCTATTTTTCAATAGTAATTAAGGAGCTACGCTATTAAAGTTGCAGGAGAAGTATGATTTCTGCATGAACTGCTTTGTAAAAAAAAAGTTTGAGCTGATTTGCAGCTAAGTGATGCATTTTTATATCTTTATTGAAAGTGTAAAAAGTATGGGAATCCCTCAGCTAATGATTTCTCCAAAAAGTCTAATGAGACCGGATTGAAGGTGTTGGTCAGAGCCCCTGCCCTATAAAAACACTTACAAATGCTGAGTTTCTAATTCACAAGAAGCATGTCCTGATGTGAACCCCAAGCCTTAAACAAAAGAGATCTCGTAACAGCTCAAAATGAAGAATCATTGCATAAAGCTGGGAAGGATTATAAAAGCATTTCTGAGAGCTTTCTGTTCATCAGTCCTCTGTAAGACAAATATGTCTATAAATGGAGAAAGCTCAGCTTCTACTCCCTAAGTGGGCGTCCTGCATGAGGACGGCAAGAGCATGGCACAAATGCTCAGTGACGTTAAAGACAGAAATACTCTGACAACACAAACGTGAGTTCCTTTCTTCTGTTGAACACGAAAGAAGATATTATTTAAGTACAGTATGTTATTTAAGTATAAGTAGAAATACTGAAATTATCTTTTAAAATGTACTCCAGTAATCTTGGGAAAAAAAGTACTGTAACCATGTACTGCAACTTCCTGAATTTCTAGAGTTTTCAAATGTCTTGCAAAGTTTTAACAGTAGTAAAATTGACCCTCTGGGAGAGGGGAGATTCCTGAAACTGTGAAAATTTTACACTTGTTTATTACAGACATAAAACACATCTTGTGTTTTTGTATTATTTAACCATACTACATTTGTCTACAGTTGCAACTTAAAAAGCAGATGTTATGTTGTGACCGATGTGGAAGTTCATGACAAATCCTGCTGTACTTTGTATGTTCTATATGTTACCAAAGACTATAGGGACTTTGATGCTACCGTGTTTTACATACAGGTTCTACACCTCCTTTACCACACTGTAAAGTGCCTGTGAAGTGGGTCCAGAATGAACCTGTTCAGACAAGCACTTGTGAATTCTTCCCACTTCTTCCCATATGTTACAACACTATGACAGCCAGGTGTGACTGGTGGGCATTCCTCTCTTTTAAATCTAATGCGAGACTGTGCTATGAAATGACATTCAAACATATTCACTAGACAACCAAATGAAAAGGGGAAATATTACCCTGAGATTTGCATAATAGAAAGGAATGTGCCACACAAATGATTGAAAACTCACTCATATGAAACTGATATTTCTTCATATTTCTAACCTGTGTAATTAAAAGCTGGGAAAGATTATTTTTATTGACTATTACCTATCAACTAGTCAACTATCTTACAAATAATGTAAAAATAAAATAATATAAATATAAAAAAATAACATATATATATTTTTTTTTATGTTAAATACCTTAAAAAGGTGTTCTTTTAATGAGGGGAACCATCATTTCAATGAAACAGCGTGTAGCAATGAGACTCTGGTTATTTAAAGGCGTCCTGATGTGGATTTTTTTAATTATTATTTTAATATGTATCTTGTGGTTTAATTATAATGTTAATAAAGGTTTGCAAATAAATAAATACATGGAAAAATTATTAATTTCAACCCTTATTCTGACTATTCTGCACTCTAAAACAAGCTGTTTTAAGGGGCAGGTCCTTTAAGGCATTGGATAGAAAGCAGTATCAATGCCCCCTCACTATTGCATGTGAGTGTTTTGACAACATGATAAAAAGAAAAGATAATTTCCAGAGAAAGCATTATGAAATAATTTGCTTACCATTTGTGATGAAGCTGCAGTCAGATCTAATATTGCTTCATCTGTCAACAAATGTTTCTTTGTAAACTCTCCATGACACTGTGCCTCATTTACAAAACAACATGCTCCAAAGTCCGAACAGTCCTCTGACACTCTACTTGTTCCTTACGCTGGGCCTTCTGATATTTGTACAAAGATGCGAACGAGCTGTTTAAACCAACGCGTCAAACCGAAAGTTCTTAGTACTGCCCTTCAGAGGCTACAGAATACTTACATGTTTCCCAGAAGACAAAATAAGTTAAATTTACCCTGATCTTCAAATTCAAAAAGTTTTCACCCCCCAGCTCATAATGCATCGTGTTTCCTTCTGAAGCATCAGCGAGCATTTGAACCTGTAATAGTTGCATATGAGTCCCTCAGTTGTCCTCAGTGTGAAAAGATGGACCTCAAAATCATACAGTCATTGTTGGAAAGGGTTCAAATACACAAAAATGCTGAAAAACCAAAGAATTTGTGGGACCTGAAGGATTTTTCTGAAGAACAGTGTGCAGTTTAACTGTTCAGGAAAAACAAGGGACTCTACAACAACAACAACAAAAAAAAAAAAACACAGCTGTGGATCACACAGGTAACAACACAGTATTAATTTTAATACTTTTTATAAATAATAAAGTTTTAGAAAGTTTTAGAAAACTATTTTTTCTCTTGTGGACTATATGTAAACATCTTTTATGTGAAATATCTTATTCAGGTCAGTACTAAATAAACAATAAGCATTTTGTATGATCCCTTTTTAAATAATTAATATGTTTAATGATTCTGAAAGAGGGATGTAAACTTTTGACCTCAACTGTAAATATTTTGAGTAACAATAAAAAAGAAATCTTTTAAATCATTTGAATTAATCAAAATGACCAGCTCAAGAGTCTGGAATTTAGTATTTCTGATAATATTCATTTTAAGGATAGTTCACCCAAAAATAAAAATTCTGTCATTAATTACTCACCCTCATGTTGTTCCAAACTTGTAAAACCTTTGATCATCTTCAGAACACAAATTCTGTCGTGATATACTCTTGTGAACGTGCATCAAAGACTGATTTGGAAAAGAAAAATGTGTTGAATGAAGCCTTTATTTTGGTTTGTGCAAAACATATTCTCGTAGCTTCATAAAATTTAGGTGGAACCACTGATGTCACGTGGACTATTTTAACAATGTCCTTACTACCTTTCTGGGTCTTAAACGTAATAGTTGCGTTACTGTCTATGCAGGGTCAGAAAGCTCTCGGAAAAATATCTTAATTTGTGTTCTGAAGATGAACAAAGGTTTTACAGGTTTGGAACAACATGAGGGTCTAATTAATGACAGAATTTTAATTTTTGGGTGAACGATCACTTTAACTTTTTCATACTTGAAACTCATGGAAGAGACCATTTATAAAATGATTCTTTGCTTTCATTTCGGATCACTGAATATTGCAGATAACTCCAGGGAAAGAGTTAGATGTGCAGCACGTCAGCCTAGGTAAGAGACCGCAAACGTTCGCTCCTTCTCCGTCTGCCACTGTCTTTTGCGTCTGCATATTCCGTGAATGTGCATTTAATGCTTCTCCCGGGGCCTGAGCCTATGAGCAGCACTGAATCTTGGGCCGTGCATTCGGTGCCAACAAAAATAATCCCTGCCGAGGAAGGAGCATTAGCCAAACGCTCTCTCGCAAGTAGAGAAAACTCTGCTAAATCTTAAATAACAAACACAAACTTGACACTGACGACCCCGTTGTCTGAATGGACACGATGGCTTTCGTGGCTCTCTGTGCAGAGTTAAACTCTGAGTACACAGTTCATCATCATTAGCTTGACATCATGATTTAATAACAGGAAACCTCCCTTTTCCCTTAAAACTGCTTACGCTTAGGGGATGGTGCTAAAATGGTCAATACATGCAAGAGTCAGCTGAACGTCCTCCCTCTGCTGTGAAAAGCTGCCGTCATGCTTTAGCTGGACATTTGCCTGCACAAGCTGCAGCTGCCCGGCCTCAGTTGTGGTCCGTGGTCATATGCTTTCCAGAATCCTCTTCCTCATCTTTCTCAATGCGTTTTTTGTTCACCGTCCTCTTCACCCTCCTCCTCCTCACCTCCCTGCTGGCCAGAGTCTTCTACGTTCATCTGTAAAGCTACCCGAAAAGCACAAACAGATGTCCCTCAACAAATTGGATACATCTCTGCTTCTCATTAGCTCTTACAAGGTTGGCTGGATCAAAGTCGGTCTGGCGTCTGCATTTACTGTTCTGCCAAACACAGGAGGAGCGAATCTGAACACGGGGAACTGATGTGGATTGTGTGGTTCATACCAGTGATGACAAACCCTAGAATTTTCATAATTATCTTTACATACTACAACCTGTGGTTATCTTGTTCTGAAAGTAGGATTTAGTTGCATAAATGGACGATACTAAAGTAAGTCACAACATACCATAATAATACCACCTAGTAAGACATTTTAAAAAATTAAACGATTTAAAAGAATTAAAATTCAAACAAGAGATCACTAAAAGTTTTGTTAAGAATACAATAGAACCAAATAGAAGATTTTGGGCTATATGCTTTCTCTAAACTTCTTATCAGCTTATCTGACATCACGGAAATAAACGTAGTGTCTGGTGATGTTGACGAGCTATTTTATTGATGTCCTTATTGGGAGAACATGAGATGATAAGTTTCAAGGGAATACAAGATGCTTTGTAAATAACTAGCAGTAAAAACAAGACATGAGTATTTCACGCATGCACCGTGCTGTCGTTAAAACTAACCACGATAAAATGGACATAATCTGAAAACTGTTCATTTGCTTTAGCAAAATAACAATATAAAGAGCCGAATTCAATTTATTTTCTTATAATCGCGTTTCTCCAAAAACTACTACACTGTAAAAAACACTTTGTTGAGTCAACTTAAAATAATTTGTAACCTGGCTGCCTTAAAATTTTAAGTTCAGTCAACTCAAAAAAGTTTATTCAACTTGAAATGTTAAATTATACTAAGTGACAACTTAGATATTTGTTTTAAATTTTAAGGCAGCTGGGTTACTTACCCATATGTTAAGTTTAGCAAACACAAATATCTAAGTTGTTACTTAGTACACCTTAACATTTCAAGTTGACTAAACTTATTTTAGTGGACTGAACTTAAAATTTTAAGGCAGCAGGGTAACAAATTATTTTAAGCTGACTCAACAAATTGTGTTTTTTATTTTTTACAGTGTACGAATCAAAAATTACATAGGCCACGTACAGACTGCAAGTTTTTTAGGAGTGACAAAAGCATTTAAATAAATTATCGTTCCATATGTGTTCGGAACAGGAGCACTCACGAGCCCTGTGGTAAAGTGTCAGTGTTGCCAGATCTTCATAGAAAAAAAATACAAACAAGGACAAGCACAAAAAAAACACTTGCTTTATGTTTTATAACACTAAAAAAATCATATATCTTATATCTGCAACAGACTACGTAAAGTGCCTAGCTTTATGAGCTAAGACCAAACAACATGCCTAAATGCGCTTCTAAATATGAGGACATGGCAACACTGCAAGACAACGCCCTTAAAGCAGCCTCGCGAGCATAAACAAAACACAGCACATCTATCAGGGGTAGTTTAGTTAAAATCGACGGACAAAAAGAGTCTTTAGCCAAAACATGGCAGATGACAAACAGCTCAATTCTTATTTACTCCCACAAGATGCCAGGAGTGACAACCGCATTTAAACGCGGGAGTGAGTCCCGTAAATTATCGTTCCATGTGTGTACGGAACAGCAGTCACTTCAGCATTTGTAACCATAGCAACATTTTGGCGTGAATAAGAATTTAGCCGTTTGGCATCTGCCATTTTTGGCTAAAGACTCTTTTTGTCCGTCGATTTTAACTAAACTGCCGCTGATAGACGTGTTTTTTTATGTGCTGTCTTCACAGGTTTGGAATGACATGACAGTGACTGACTGACAACATAACTTTCAGTTTTAATTGTTCCTTTAAGATCAACATGAACATTCTTTCATTCTGCAATTCTTGTCAATTATCCTGCGGCAAATATGTGCCCTGTGTTTTTACTGTTGGATTCGACTGTTTTTAACAATGTGATAAGAAAAAATGGTCTTAAAAATGTCCCTTGTGGTTAGGAAGGGTGTACTTAAATATTTACCATTGGTGTTGTTCTGTTGATTTCAATGTTGAAATTTCAAGGTTACAGTAGCCTATATTGACTTTCCCTTCCTGGTGCTTTGCAACTCAGTCTGCATGGCTTAAACATTACATTTTTGTTTTTTGAATCAAGACTCAGCCTGCCTGGAATTCAGACAGGACATGTGGGTCTCAGAGGCCCCTATATTTTAAGACGTGACAGCCAGGTGGGTCTTTCTTTCCTGCAGTAGGCTCTCAAGGTCACTTCACTTCCACACAGGAAAAAGAAATGCCTACTCATAGTCTGTTTATACCAGCATTACTATAACTGACTTCATTATAAATTTCAGGAACACGTCAACACGTTGCCAGATAACTTGATCGTCTATCATGCAATCATACTTAATTTTCAGGTCAAAGATGGAATCGAAATTAGACATTTAAAAAAGAAAAAAGTAAAAGACACACACAAATATTTATTCACAATTAATAATGTGTCAACAGTATAATCCACACACACACCTATATTTGAACTCTTGATATGTAACCATTATAAAACAGCCTATTTGATAATAACAAATCATTTATTTTGTAAATGTTTACAATTAGGTGTACTTATATTATGTATTAAAATTATATATTATAATAATTAAGCAAATGTTCTCCCCAAATTTTCATAACCAAAATGTGTTCTCATCGTTTTTTTTTAATTCTCATTATTGTAATACAATATATAGTTTAATTAAATTAACCTAAATTAAAAGCAGTACAACAAACATCATGTAATAATGCTTGTTTAAATCATTAGAAAAGAGACCTCATATTATAGTAATAAGAATTTGGGGAAAATGTGTGTAATTGTCTTTTTGCGATAGGTCGTTTTTTTTTTAATTATTTAGATTTTAGGGTGAAATATGAGCTGCATGTGTTTTCAACAGGTCAGCGGCAGGCCATGGATCATTAATCTTGTCTTGCTGGTTTCTGTGCACTGAGGTGACCCTGAAAGTCTCTGGCCAGTTTGTCTGCCAGGAAACAGGTTTGTCTCTCCAGGGCAATACAGACTTTGTGAAAACAGAGTTTTAATTCCCACTTCATTCTCTCTAAGTTCTTAAGAATTCCCCAGTTATTTCATTGTAAATGTTTAGCTAGACCAGCTGGGGATTTCAAGTGGAATTGCACAGAAATGTTCCACACCTGTGATCATCATTTAGCTAGAACAACCTGGAATTAACCACCGTAACGACAAGGGACGGCTTTTAACTTTAAATTCACTGTTATAATAAGCTATTGTTGTAGTAAACACCTAAAGATGCTACATGCAAAAATGTGTGTATGGTGCCTTGTTCCACGTCATGCAAACAGCAGTGGAATTCCATGGAAACACTCCACCCAGTAACAACACTGAACTGAACATTAACTACAGTGGCAGCTAATGACATTCCCATTGGTATTGGCTCAAGTTCACATACACGCCACCATGAGAAAACCAAACCATGGCCTTATTGTTTATGAGGACTTCCTGATAATGCTTTTTTTAGCACTGCTTATTTGGTAGATTTAAACAATATGTAAATAAACAGCAGTTTGATATGTTATCTGATTCAAGAGAGGGAAATTATAAACATGTTTATCTGAAAGATAAGATAGAGTATTCATCCATTCAACCTTCTCATTATATTGATGTTTTTCTTCAACACGGAAGTCAGTGACTTTTAACCTGAAGAATGCTTTGCATTTCCGTGTCCAGTGTTTCCAGTCAAATTAGCGCATATTCCGAGTTGATAGTCTGATGTTAAACCTATTAATATGTTTTTAAAAAGCGCCATCACTTTGCAATGACCGTCATTTGTCAGTGCTTCCTTCCTCAAAGTTTAATGAGCGTGTATGATGATTACTCTATTTTTAAAGCATAAATTTGATTTAAACAATAGGTCTACATAATATTCACATATGCTGTTCATAGGGGATGTATTGTATTAGCCATACAGTTACAGCATGAAATATTATTTAAACCTATTACTATTAACATTTTTTTTATTATTTTTTATATTTGTCTCACAATTCTGATTTTTGTTTCTCACAAATGCAAGTTTATATCTCCTAATTCGGACTTTATAACTCGATTTAACAAAACTAGTGAGTTTGTTAATTCTGAGGGAAAAAAGCAGTAGTGTGGGATATAAACTCTGAGCCGAGGGGAAAAGAGAGAATGACGAGTTGTTTTTCCTCTGGAGTTGTGGGATATAATCTCGGAATTGCGAAAATAAAGTCAGAATTTTGAAATATAAAATCAAATGTACCTTTTTTATTCTTTAATTCCATGGCTCCATAGACTGCCACTTGAACCGCCCATAAAAAAAACGTCATTCCTGTTTCGAGTATGTAAGACTATCACTATCTAACGTCAATTTCGTTAAATAACATTGCTTATGGCTGGCTGACAAGCTGCTGTAATATCCGAATAACATTTTAAAAAATGACATCTAATCAATATCATCTATACTCTTTTTAAATCTAAGTATTTTGTGCCGTATCCTTGTAATTCTCTAGCTGTAAAGGCGATCTCTCCGGGTTTTCTGCAACCATGCTGCGCGCGCATCCCGAATGTTTACAAACAGATAATTGGTGTATTTGAATGGGTTCCTATGGAAACCGGAGCAGAAGAGCATCCAATCGGAAACTAGAATTTTCGTAATGGCGGCGCTCATCGTTTATTCAGGAAAAAAAGTCTATAACTAGAGAAATAAACCATTCGTTTTGATATACTATATGGCCCTAAATTTCAGCGTTGTGGAAAACACGATGTAGACTTGTGTCTGTTAATGTTTAGCCGCAAAAGGACTATTTAAATATGAATCCTGCATGTTCTGCTTGTCTCTGTGTGAATGAACGGCGGAGACGCGAGGTTTCCGTTACTACACAAGAAATGCGCGTGACGCTCACGGTATTTAAATTTCAGCCTTTGCCGCCTTAATACATGAGTACATAAAACATAAATATAATCTGTGGAACTGCTTTGAGAGTGACTTTATATGCATTTTACCGTTTCTTTTGAGAAAAGCTACGGTCATATCATATCCACCTTATTCTTCAACGCGGAAGTGTGGGTGACACTTCCAGTTCATTAGCTGCTCTAGGAAAATAACCAGAAGAATAACAATGTGCCAGCAACAGTGTTGGGCATGTTATTGTAAAAGAGTAATTAGTTAGAGTTACTAGTTACTTCTCACAAATAGTAACTGAGTTAGTAACTGAGTTACATGATTATAAAAGTAACTAATTACTAGGGAAAGTAACTATTGTGTTACTTTTTTTTTTTTTAGAAAAATGCTCAGATATGTCAAGTAACTTGGATGTCCCCAATATTAAGTATGTTAAATGAATGAAATGGACACTAAATAGAATAAATTATTATTATAAAACATTGTACACTAATCTACTATAATGTATTTTAATGTTGATGTGAGAGACACCTATCAAATTAAAAAAATATTGTAAATATTATCAACCTTCTGTGGACACCTTGGCAATAGAATAGCCATTGGCTGGTACATTTTTTGTTGTTGTTGCTAATTTTATTTTTTTGTTTTGTTTTTATATATATCTGAAAGTACACTTTTGCCGTCAAGCAGTATAATATGATATTATAATAATTTAGCATTGAACTTTAGTAATTAGAACTACTAGAATAACCATGTACGAATGCATTTGTCATGTTGACTGATCTTAGGACTGGTGGTGGTGCTTAAGATATTGTTTGTCATGTAGTGTATCTATAAAAAAGGGGGGGAAAAAATAATACTGATAAAACTACTACCAATTCTACTACTAACAACAATATAAAATGCACTAAAGATTAATGATCTGCGGGGCTCATGAATATTAATTACGTTGTCTGCGTTCACTCGAACTGATTTGTTGAAATCAAAAAAGGGACGATCATTGGTGAGCGCCAGCCAATGAGATTGCCGTTTGCGCATTAGTTCCGCCTACTACCGGAGAAACCGGCGGTTCTTAGAAGCTGAAGAATTCCGAAGGACCTCCGTTATTTTGACAGGAAAATACAACAAAGAATATTGTTTACATATAGCGCGTCAGTTCTGCATGATATCAAAAGACTTTCTCGCTCTGTATCTTTCTTTCACAACAAAATCCTCGTGATTCTGATTCTAAGAGAAAGCCACGGCTAGTCGTGTGCCTTCACACTAGAGTCTACGGCTCATCAAATACATTGATGTTTATTTCTAACGCCGTTATTCCCATCACTGGCCAGCAAACGATAAACTGTTTGCACTACAAACAAGTGTGTTGATTATCAAAATAATGTTTAGAGCCCTTTGAAGCTGCATTTTGGAAGTTCAATCTTACGGGCACCTTTAAAGTCCACTATATGGAGAAAAATTCTGTTTTTCCTCAAGAAACAATTTCTTTACGACTGAAGAAAGAAAGACACAAACATCTTTGATGACAAGGGGGTGAGTAAATTAACTAAATTTTTGTTCTGGAAGTGAACTTCTCCTTTAAAGGGCTTTATAGCAACCTGTCAAAATAAAAGTTCGGTTTAACTTGAAGAAACTGTGACACTGATATACAGATGTGGCTACTGGGCATGCGCACATCAGTCTAGCGTAATGTTTGTCACAATGTACAACAATAATACTGTTTTTGGGTTATAGTAAGGGCTAGGTTTAGGGTTAGGTAGGTGTAGACCTTAATAAAACACAATCTAAAAGGTAGAAGAAGCTGCATTAAGTTTAGATCTGCTCAATGTTGACCATGATTCTTTTTATGCGTTTTTACAGTGTTGCACATTATAATCAATCACACACGAGTCTGTTGAGCTTATGAACGCAATGGCCAATCGGAGGCGTTCAGATAAGTCATCGTCAGGTAAGTACGTTTTTTTTTTTTTTTAAGTTAGTCATAATGTTCTTTGACAATGCAATGTTCTTTACTCGCTTTCTCCACATAATTTATTCGCTGTTTGAATAACTGTTGAAAGTATAGGTAATAAAAAAATCATCACCTCATTCGTGAACTCATAGCGTCATCCAGCTTTGCCTTTGTTCTTTGTTTTTAAAATGCAACCTCTAGTGGGGAAAATACATTAAGGTCTTCACAGCAACCCATCAAAATAAAAGTTTGGTTTAACTTGAAACTGACGGAAATATATTACTTAATGTAATGATAGTACTACTACTACTACTAGTACTATTACTACTAAAATTATCAAAACATTATATTTTAAGCAATATTTACCAGAAAAAATTATTTACCAGAATTTCTTTACAAAAAAACAACAACACAGTATTTATTGGGAAAAATACATAATAACAAAAAAGTAATATAAAATTAATGATTTATAAAATCAATTGATTAAACATGCTTCTGATTATTAAAATGTAAAGAAACCATTCAAATAGAATCTAGATAATTAATGGAAAACAGAATTTGGTAGAAATAAAACTAAATTTGAGAAACAAACTGCATTTCATGGGCCCTTAAAATGTAATTTTTTTAAAAACTTTTAATAAATTGCTGTTAAATTGTGTAAGTGTCATGATTATAGTTCATTAGACATGCTTTTGGAATAATATTTTTATTCTAATCATTAAAACATGAAAAATAAAAAGTTGAAACACTAAAACTGTCAGGAATTCAGAAAAATGGATCCACAAAAGAAATTTAATATCCGGATTTAATATCACATAGGTGGTTAGGCAAGATTTACTGTGTGCAAAAAGGCCATGATGCCTGCCTATGGCCAAACAGGACTCATTACGGTTTTTAATTCACAACACACAAGCAAATTTACAAACACAATTTAATTTTTTCATTTCTATAATTCCAAAATTGTGTTCATTGTTCACTGCGTGACACTTAAGTAAGAGGAACATCAAAAATAGAAAACAAAAAATTTGTCAAAACAAACTGAGAATTAAATCAAACAAAGAATTAAAAAAAGAACATGAAAACGTAAAAACAAAACTAATTATGTGCTGGCTTTCAAACAAAGACCATTGTCTAAACAGTTTCAAACCTCGCTTTAACTGACCTAAGAGGAAAAAATAGGCGAAGATTATTTGCCAAAGCATTTGGTTTGAAAGACAGCATTAGCCGCTAATCCCTTCTGTTTGCGGAGTGCTGTGCCGTGTGGAGAGGTAGTTTTCTTTCCTGGTGCAAAGGACTTTTTATAAGGCATTGGAGAGTCTTTAAGCTGGAAAGAAAAACCTATGGGTCTTTCGGGGTGCTCGGCACGGAGAAAAAAAATTTGGCTGCACGACTTAAACATTCTGTACATTGTGTACGGGCTGTTAGTCGCCATCTTGTAAAGCACTTGAGCAAACGGCTGACATACATTCATTTGCTTCGTCTGCATTTCGTCCCCTGACAGTTGAAAGGCATTTTTGGTTTCCACAATGACAGGTTTTAAAATAAAACACTGTTTTCTTTGTTCAAAAGAAGCGCAGTCCAGCACATATGAAAGAAAAAAACAAGTATCAACAGATCAATTCAGCAAAGTTCTCAATGGCTTCATGTTTTCATTACAGTAGAGAGCTTGAATATTCTTGTGGTCTTAATAACCAGCATAGATCTGAGAAATTCACAATGCAATGAAGGAGTGAAAACAATGAAATGGAACAGAAGCTTAACCTGATAGTGCTGCATTTGATTAAACAGATTTGCAATAAAAAAAAAAAACAAAAACAAATACAGCAAAGATAATGCACCAAACGGAAGGGTGGAAGTGTGTTAAGATGCAAGGGTGCCACTTTGGTGTTCCAGCAAACATAATAATGGTCCAATACACATCAAGCACTTGAGAATAAAAATCATGCCGGCCAATACATTCAGACATCTCACCTCTAACAAAGAGAGATATCATTTAAAGGCTCTGTAAAGTACAAATAACCTGGTACAGCAACAAGATAATGAGATGTAATTTGTAATAAAAGTAAACAAAAATGTGACAGCCCAAAAATGCCAGTTTGTTGGTATATGATTATAGAGTATCCACAGCCCTTTATTGGTATATCCTCAAATTTTTTTTGCATTGTTTAGGTTGCTGATTAACAAAAATCGATCCTTTAAATATTCGCTTTCAAACACACAAACTAAATAATCCCATACACAGCAACTCACATACTTTGTCCCACCAAACAGACATTTTTTTAAATCAGCAATTCAGATCACTTTTAATATGCTGCTTTTATCGAATGGCTCAAATATAGTCTTTTTCCTCAGCAGAAGTGTCTGAGACAGAACAAGGCCGGCCCTTGAGGACAACCTGAAACCCTTGTGTGCCTCCTTTAGCAGCCGAACAGATCTGATACACTGGGCAAAAGGAGTCCAGACCCCTGTGTTCACCATCACATGTGCAAAGATGGCAAAACATTTTTAAGTACTTACATGTCTTCTTAAAAATATAGAATCCGCTTTGACAATTATCCATTTGACTTGATATATCAAGGCACATTTGGTTCTGAACAGCAAACGCTGCGGTTTCACTCAGTTTTAGGTTGGTCTCTATGCAGGAATCATGGTTTTCCCACATCCACTGTGATTTTGGTGAATAGCTGGTCTTTCTCAGTTTTAACAACCTTATATGATAATGAATTGATCCCGTCGGTTGCCATCGTTTCCCTTGTGTGAGCTATTCGGTCAAACCTGGGACAGGAAATACAAAAAATGAACATTAGCCAAAACAGGACTATTTATAACCTTTTACGTACAGTTTAAGTCAAAAGTTTACATACACCTCGCAGAATCTGCAAAATGTAAATTTTACCAAAATATGAGGAATCATAAAACATGCATGCTATTTTTTTTTTTTTTTTAGTACTGACCTGAATAAGATATTTCACATAAAAGACGTTTACATATAATCCATACATATAGAAATACATTTAGTGTATTTGAACCCTCTTCAACAATGACTGTATGATTTTGAGATTCATCTTTTCACACTGAGGACAACTGAGGGACTCATATGCAACTATTACACAAGGTTCAAATGCTCACTGATGCTCCAAAAGGAAAAAACAATGCAATAAGAGCCGGGGGGTGAAAACTTTTGAACAGAATGAAGATGTGTACATTTTTCTTATTTTGCCTAAATATCATAATTTTTCATTTAGTACTGCCCTTAAGAAACTATAGAAGACACTTACATGTTCCTCAGAAGACAAAATTAGTTAAATTCACCCTGATCTTCAAATTTAAAAAGTTTTCACCCCCCAGCTCTTATTGCACTGGGTTTCCTTCTGAAGCATTTGAGTCCCTCAGTTGTCCTCAGTGATGGATCTCAAAACCATACAGTCATTGTTGGAAAGGGTTTAAATACACAAAATGCTGAAAAACCAGAGAATTTGTGGGACCTGAAGGATTTTTCTGAAGAACAGAAGGCAGTTTAACTGTTCAGAACAAACAAGGGACTCATGAACAATTATCACTTAACAAACAAAAAACAGCCATGGGTCATTCAGGTAACAACACAGTATCAGTAAGTGTATGTAAACTTTTGAACGGGGTCATTTTATAAATTCATCTATTATTTTCTCTTGTGGACTATATGTAAACGTCTTTTATGTGCAATATCTCATTCAGATCAGTACTAAATAAAAAAATAACATACATTTTGTATAATCCTTCTTATGTTGGTAAATTAATTAACATTTTGCAGATTCTGCTAGGTGTACGTAAACTTTTGACTTCAACTGTAACTTAAATTTTAAATTCAGCAAATTCACACAATTTAATCTTTTAAATGTGGCTAAAATTGTAATATGTTCAAGTACCTTTGTGGATTGGGGTCGTTTTGTTTGTCTCGCTCGTGGCGGATCATTCTACATCTTCCAATCATCCCGTCAGGCCTTGATATAGACATCCCTTTGGAGGAAACCCTGTGAAAACACGCAGCTCGTATCAGTCTCTTTACAGTCCATAATTAATACATCTGATTCAAAGTATATTAGTCTCGACACATCATAGGTGGAGGAGAACAACACTGGACCTCACTGAAATTCATGTAGATACGAGCTGATCTTGTATGACTGAAAATGTTCTTGCTTAAACGAGAAGTCCACTTCCAAAACAAAGATTCACATATAATGTACTCACCCCCTTGTCATCCAAGATGTTCATGTCTTTCTTTCTTCAGTCGTAAAGAAATTGTGTTTTTTGAGGAAAATGTTTCAGGATTTTTCTCCATATAATGGACTGATATGGTGCCCCGATTTTGATCTTCCAAAATGCAGTTTAAATGCAGCTTCAAATGATCCCAAATGCGGTTGTAAATTATCCCAGCCGAGGAAGAAGGGTCTTATCTAGTGAAACGATTGGTTATTTTCATAAAAATAATACAAATTTATATACTTTTTTATTCTCAAACGCTCGTCTTGCCTTGTTCTCCTTGAACTCTGTGTATTCTGACTCAAGAATGTATGTCGAAAAACTCCCTCAACTTTTCCCCCTCAACTTCAAAAATCATTTCAAAATCATCCTACATCACTGCAGAAGTATCGACCCAGTCTTTGCAAAGTAAACATGAAAAGAAGATCAAACACCCTTAACAAAAAAGGTAAAACAGCGATATATATTTTGAAGTTAAGGGAGAACATGAGATGGGAGTTTTTTGACATACCCTAACTGTCATGAAAGGGAAAAAAATAGTCCAGGCAGAGTAAGACAAAACAAGCGTTTGACATTAAAAGGTATATAAATTGTATTATTTTTATGAAAATAGCAGATCATTTCGCTAGATAAGACCCTTCTTCCTCAGCTGGGATCGTTTACAACCGCATTTGGGATCGTTTGAAGCCGCATTTAAACTGCAATTTGGAAGTTCAATATCGGGGCACCATATCAGTCCATTATATGGAGAAAAATCCTAAAATGTTTTCCTCAAAAAACAATTTCTTTACGACTGAAGAAAGAAAGACATGGACACCTTGGATGACAAGGGGGTGAGTACATTATATGTAAATCTTTGTTTTGGAGTTCTCCTTTAACTTGCGAAGGGTTCTGGAAAATGCCTTTCAGACATAATTTTCATTTTTGGGTGAACTAACCCTTTAAGTTTGTAATTCACCTCAGTACTGGTTGGCCTGGTTCATGGCTTATAGTGCTTAAAGCCCTTTTTTAAAATTCCTATTGGAAAAATGAATGGAAAAAATACTTCCGAAACCAGAGTAGCTGAAAAAGAGGGACAGGCAGCTGTTACACTCCATTTAGCACATTGTTCTGCAGTTACCATGGTGTTCTGGGTGGCTTCCTTCACCTGTTTTAGATGCCAGACACAAGTCTTAAAGTGACAGTTACCTATCATGTCTGAATCACCAAAGTTAAACATTAAAGAATTGAGGGTTTGTTCAGGCTGCACTATTACCCATTTCGGATATTAAAAGCAGTTTCCTGCTTGTAAGTTATTTCTGTTTCCTGAATGTTTCACAGGAAAAACAACGCTGTAGCTGAGCAGCTGACAAATGCAGGTGTTCATGTGGAATCGGATGCTGCAAGTTTACAGTATTTCCCAATCCACTATCCTTTAAATAACAGTAGTGAAAGTCCCCAAAAAAAACACATGAGAAACGAGACTGTGGAAAAGTACTGTGACATGCAAATAAGATGTGAAACAGCTATCGTCTACCGTCTGCACCCTGGAAAGCTGATAAGAGGTTTTATCTGCCATGCCCGGCTGTTGGCAGAACACTCTTTATCTTCCAGCTGTTATGAACATAGAAAGAGGGCATTTCAGTAACAATATGCTATTAAATTTAACTACATTAGTGTTCAACCGTTTTACGTCAGTAAGATTTACATTTTTATTGTTTCTTTTTTTTTTTTTTTTTATAAGAAATTAATACTTTTATTCACCAAGGATGTATTAAGTTAATAATTAAAAGTGTATTAAAAGTATAATTATACATAATAATATGTACATAAACATATATAATAATAAATAATTTACATTGTTATAACATATTTATATTTTGAATAAACACTGTACTTTTTAAACTTGTTATTCATGAAAGAATCCTGAAAAAAAAAAAAAAAAAAAAAAAAAAAAAAAAAAAAATCACAGGTTCCAAAAAATATTTGGCAGCACAACTGTTGATATTATCCAACATTGATCATTCTAATAATAAATCCGCATATTAGAATGATTTCTGAAGGATCATGTGACACTTAAGACTGGAGTAACAGCTGATAAAAATTCAGCTTTTCATCACAGGAATAAATTCTATTTTAAAGTATGTTAAAATAAAAAACATTATTTTATATTGTAAAAACATTTTGCAATATTACTGTTTTTTTTCTATATTTTTAATCAAATAAATGCAGCCTTGATGAGCATAAGAGACTTCTTCAAAGACTATTACAAGTCTTACTGACCCCAAACTTTTGAACGGTAGTGTATGTGTATATATATATATATATATATATATATATATATATATATATATATATATATATGATCATTGGTTTTGTGTTTTCATTAAATGAATAATGATCCAAAAACTATTCGTTTGAAAGTAAAGGGGAAAATACATAGGTCTTTTATTTAAGCTATGTGTGTTACATATCGTCTTACTCGTTTTGTTAATCACGAATAATAAGTATTGATCAAATAATGGGGGAAGATATAAAGATTAAACATTAAAGATCAAAATATCGCTAATGCACAGTGTTACAGTTACATGTTGAGCAAATAATAACGTTATTGGCCAACGGCATCTTCCATTACATCAGGTTGGAGAGTCAAGTCAAGAAAGATTTCTTTCTTTTTTTTTTTTTTCGTACTGTAGATTACAAATTGTACTTAATTGGTGATCCAGTGTAAATATATAACACAACATAAGGGGAGCGCAGGGCAAAACCTAACACTTTTTGAATTTCTCAGTTTGTGTAAATCCACGTGGGGTTCAAAATATAATTTTTTATCCACGTTAATTTCACACTTGTCTAGTATAAATATGTCGCTTTGTTTCATAATTACAGTGTATACGTTTTTCGTTATTTACCTCAAAAGAAAGTGAAATGTGACAACATGCCCCGTAGGTAGGGTACACTGTAAAGTGAGGGGCACGTTGTAACATGACCATATGACAGCTTAAAATGTTATCTGATCGAATGAGAAAAATATACACAACAAACTAAAATATTTTGTCAATAAAATAAAATGATTCACTTTTTCAAATAAAATAATGGTGTTTTTTTAAGAATTAAAAATTATCAAATTTTTGTGTTTCACAATGAACACATCACAACCATGCTAGGGACGGCTCTACATATATATGTCTAAGCATATAATGTCTAAAAGGAAGGTTATGACTGCTTTTGCCCTGTCTAGTGGGTAGCGCAGGGTCACCACTCGGATTTAAATCCACACCACAAAATAAAACAGGATGGGTGCAGATTAACATTTCTGAAATTTATGTGAAATGCGTTAGAAGAAAGCCCAGTCAGAGGACTATCGTTTTGTTGAAAAAAAAAAAAAGAAAACAAAAAAAATTACTCATATTAAAATAGAAATAGGTCACTACCTATACGTTAAAAAAAACAGGAAATAACAAAGCGACAAAAGCTGTAAAGTATTGTAAAGTCTTAAATCTTTTGGATGTGATTTTCTTATTGCTTTTCCTATTGCTTTTTCTATTTTATTATCATTTTACTAATAAAATAGGAAAAGCATATAATGCTGATTTATTATATTGTTATTTTATTGTCTTTGTTTATCATATTTTGATGTTTGAAGATTGATGTTTGATAGATTGAAATTAAACAAGAATGAAAATAAATTAAAAAAAAGGACTATTATTTTGTTGACCAGAGCAGAGGAACAACTGATGACGTCACCAGTCCAGATTTGGTTGACATGTGGAAAACGAATTTTGAAGTCGTTTATCCGTTTTCTACCAGTGAATCAAAAAACGAAAAATCGAGCCGAAATTGAGTTTTTTCGTTTTTCTGAACAAACGAAAAAAACTAATAAAGGAGCCGTTTTCTCACTTCTGCTTATTTCATTTCTTATGTTTTTCATTGAAAAACAAATGATCAAAACGTATTAACACTGAAAACAGTTCTGTGGAAACCTTGATGATTTTTACAGGTTTATTTGATTAATCTAAAGTATTATCTTTTATTTGAAATAGATTTTGTAAAAATTTCTTACAAGTATTAATTGCTTTCAAAAAAGAACAACATCTTACTGACCCCGAATTTTTAAATGGTGTATGTACTCCGTATCACATTTGTAAGCTTTTTGTTTATGCAGTGCCATGATGGCAGCACAGCAACAGGATGTGTGATGCTTAAAATGGAACCTCAACTGAATTTACGTTTCCGTTTTTTGCTGGATCAGAGGTTTCCTCGGTTAACTGCGCTAGAAGACATGACAAAAGTTTCGGTCTAGAATGAAAACATGTTAACGCAGTGTTCACACTAGACTTCACACTCCAATAATAAACATTTGAATGTGGGTGTGCACAAATGTAAATACAAAAGAGGACATTTCACACAGTGATTCTCTGCCATGGTTATCTCACTCTCATGATGTTCTGAACTTGTTGGCCAACTTGTGAGCAATGATATTTAAGGTTGTTTAAACGCATGTTATTGTTTATTTAGTACTGACCTGAATAAGATATTTCACAAAAGATGTTACATATAGTCCACAAGAGAAAATAATAGAAGAGTTGTTCCTGAGTCACTTGTTTGTCCAAAAATCCTTCAGGTCTCACAAATTCTTTGGTTTTTCAGCATTTTTGTGTATTTGAACCCTTTCCAACAATGATTGTATGATTTTCAGATCCATCTTTTCAAACTGAGGACAACTGAAGGACTCCTATGCAACCATTACAAAAGGTTTAAACGCTCACTGATGCTCCAGAAGGAAAAACAACGCATTAAGAGCCGGGGGGTGAAAACTTTTGAACATGATGGCTATGTGTACATTTTTCTTATTTTGCCTAAATACCATATTTTTTTCCATTTAGTACTGCCCTTCAGAGGTTACAGAAGATACTTACATGTTTCCCAGAAGACAAAATAAGTTAAATTTACCCTGATCTTCAAATACCAAAAGTTTTCACCCCCCCGGCTCTTAATGCATTGTGTTTCCTTCTGGAGCATCAGTGAGCGCTTGAACCTTCTGTAATAGTTGCATATGAGTCCCTCCGTTGTCCTCAGCGTGAAAAGATAGATCTTAAAATCATACAGTCATTGTTGGAAAGGGTTCAAATGCACAAAAATGCTGGAAAGCCAAAAAATTTGTGGGACCCCCGAAGGATTTTTCTGAAGAACAGCACAGTTTAACTGCTCAGGACAAACAAGGGACTATCACTAAACAAAAAAAAAAAACACAGCTGTGGATCATTCAGATAACAACACAGTATTAAGGATAACTGGATCACTTTTATAAATTCATCTATTGTTTTCTCTTGTGGACTATATGTAAACATCTTTTATGTGAAATATCTTATCCAGGTCAGTACTAAATAAACAACAACATGCATTTTATATGATCCCATCTTACTTTGGTAAAATAATTAAAATGTTTAATGATTCTGAAAGGAGGATGCAAACTTTTGACCTCAACTGTATATGAGAAAAAAAAAGTCAGAATTTGGAGATAAAAATGCATTCCATGGCAGAAATGGTTTATGAGAACTATAAACTCCTGTTGTATTGTAATTATTCTAAAACATTTTGTGTGTGCCACAGAAAAAACACTCAGCAGATAGGTCTGGAACAAGATAAGGGGGATTAAATAATGACAGAATTGCCATTTTTGGTTGAAGTATTCCTTTAAAAGAGTTCCCTGACCTGTTAAATATGTCATCATCTTCTCCTCCCCAACCCCAGTAGTTGTTTGGGAAGCCGTTGATCTTCAGATACTGTTCTTTGCTCAGGGATGACACGCCACCAAAGTACTGTACGTATGGTAACCTGTTAGAGACGGACAGAGAGAGATAGAAACACTGAGGAATAGTTGCGTGTTGGGTAGCAGTTGCTACGTCAGGTGCAAAAGAAGTGCAGCATGCAGCTTGATTTTTCTCTGCAGGGAAATGACTGTTTCAATGACGGTGCACTAATGAGAACTGCCAGGGGGCTGAACCTGAGCCCATAAACATCTGCTGCCTCCGTGTTTGGCTGTGAGCCAGTTGGTCTTGTAAATTATCAGGTGGTGTCGCTGCTACTAATCCAAACGTGTGAAGGTTGACATAGTGATAACCATAGCAATAGTTGGTCGTCACACCGTTTGGTGTGAGATACAGTCAAACACGAAATTTATTGAGACTCTTTCAACATCTCACATTATCACCGTTTATTGAAGTTTAAAAAAATGGTAATAAAATATGACAAGAGCAAGAGTTAAACTGTGTCAGAACAAATTCATCTTGATAATGTCAGAAAACTTTGATAGAAAGGTAAATAATGGATTAAAATCAACCAAAAATTCAGAAACTGTTACTATAACAATATTTACACAACTATCAATACTTTGCTGACCAATTAGCAAGCAATGCTTAATATTGTTCAGTCTGTGGTGTAAAAAGGTTGTATTAGCAATTAAAGAAAAAACACACAAATCATAGTCAGGTCAAAGTGTCTGAATAATTTTTGGTCTTAAATTTTTTTTATCAGTTTTACTGGTAGTCCACTGTATGAAGAATTTCTTGGTATAATATGTCACAGTGTACTTTATTTTGCAATCCTCACTTACATGAACTATGTACAATTGTGAGAAAAAAAGTCAGAATTGTGAGCAGATTTCATCCATAGTATGTACATTTAAACGTATGCGTTTAGCTTCAAATGGCGTTTATGACGACAATATTTTAGAAAAATTATTTGCATTCTGATTTTGACATCAAAAGGCACAAAAATAGTTTTTTTCCCTTATTCCAGGGATTTTACCCCTTTACTTCCACTGGTTATGCGTGTGCGGCTGCAAGTGACGTAACTGTGACGTGCACCAACTAGTAAAAAAAATATCAAAAATTATATCTGGTGTCTGAATAATTTTTGGTTTGACTGTACATTTGACCAAACTAAGGGCGCCAGAGATCGTTACTCATTATGCCCATTATATTACCCATTATAAATAGAGTAATGTATTGTTCATTGTTCATTAGTTAATACATGAACTAATGTTAACAGATTACACCTTACTGTAAAGTGTTACCCAATTTATTAATAATAAATTGTTTAAAAACAGTTTGAGTAGTTGACATGAAATGTACAGTTTCAGCAGCGTCTTGTGTTACATAATTAAATAGGATAAAACTGTAAAAGAGTTTTAAAATATTTTAGATAATGTTTATTTTTGTATTATATTACAGAGCGCACACTCACAAAAAAAAGGCTACGCTCACACTGTCAGTTTTTGGGATTGACAACCGCATTTTCTTTACAGGTTTGAGTCTCGAATTGTCCCGTTCACACAGCAGCGTCTTGAATACTGTCTGCATGAACATTTAACATGAGTCAAGCCCATATTCCTAACCAGTAGCCATAACAGCAACCAACATCAAAGACGGCGATGTTCATAAAACTAAAAGTCTTATCACTTTCTGACACGACAAAAGTCCAATCAAGCCACAAGCTCTTCCGTGAAACCTCCATTATCAGTCATCAGTTTATATATATGGAGGGAGAGCGGAGCATTTTAGTGGCACACAGAAACTGATGGGTGTGGTTCCTGTGTAGGAAAACGAACTAGATCTGAAACCTTCAGATAACCCACAGCTCATTTCTCCATCATTGTAAGTTCCTGAAACCACACATGAAAACACACAACCCAAGGTAGACGCACGTTTGTGCGGCTGAACGGCTCTTTCGGTTTACACAGCGTGTGTTTTTCAAGAATGTCTAAAAATATCCCAGGTGTGAGTTCTGTCACAGAATACAGTTGTCACACATATAAATAACTATACTGTGTGTGAATGTAACTGTATTAAAGATTCAAACACAGGATTGACAACTGTATTCTGCTGCTGTGTGAACGTGGCCAAAGAGTTGTTTCTAGTCAAATAAATACTTCAAATCTGAGTACAACTAGACGAATTATAACGACTATTGAAATGTTGACTTTTCAAGGTTTGAAAACTTTCCAGGACTGTGAGAAGCTGCAATATGAATGTTGAAATGAAATCTGTTGTTACTGGCTACTGATTGTTAGTAATCTACAGTTAAATCCATTTTGGTGCTGGCATTGACCTAAACAAACAAAACAAAATAAGACTGACTTGAATTGAAATTGACATCCAGGAGTTTTAGAAATCGATGTGGTATAAGCAAAGCATTAAACACACACCCTCACTGCCTTATACAAATGTTAGCACCTCTGAATGTCTGCATATAACCACAAGCAAAGCAAACAAGCAAGCAAACTACTAAAGAACAATGCTTTAAACCTTTTATTTTCAATCAAATTTAATACATTTCAATAAAATTATCTCATAATTGTCACCCTCATTATATTTCAGACATGTATGACCTGTACGAAGCTACCAGTGTTGGGGAAAGTTACTTTTAAAACTAATGCATTACAATTTTTTTTTCTTCCTTAAAAAAGTAATAAATTATGTTACTTTATATGGAAAGTAATGCCTTACATTACTTTTGTGTTACTTTTTAAATCTGGGCAGGGCTTGCTTGTTCGTTTTTAATATAATTTTTTTTTTTAAATGTAAAAGCCCTTTCACACCAAAAAGTGAAATTAATAAGCCTCAGGCTAAAGAAAAAGTAAATTCACGTCTACAGAACGCAGGAGAAGGAGGTTCAACACTCTTCAGCAATACGAAAAAACAATGAAGCACAAATGTTAGTTTATCTACAGTCATTTTTGCTTATTAGTATGGTTAAACTGGATCAAAGGTCAGCAGCAAAGACAGGTTAATAAAATGGGATTGAAAACAAAGGATATTTGTGTTATTTAACATTTAATTATTGCAGGTTTGCATCAGAGTTTTTATGTCACTGTTTTAAAGGATTTACTTATTTAAAAAAAGTAAATCAGATATTGTCTTGTAAATTTAAAAAGTAATGCATTACTAGTTACTTGAAAAAGCAATCTGATTACATAACTCACGTTACTTGTAATGCTTTACCCCCAACACTGTGAGCTACATTCCAATACATACATTATGTACAGTATATGACAGATTTTAAACGGAAGCCTTTATTCACTGAAAATAATAACTAACACGTGCCCTAGCTAGTGTAAGGCTTGGAGTATGTCATATCCAGTGTTGGGGGTAACGCATTACAAGTAACGCAAGTTACGTAATATTATTACTTTTTTCAAATAAGTAATGCCAGTTACTTTTCCCCTGATTTATTGATTAAAAGCTCTCCTGTCCCCATGTTGAGAGAAATCAGGAGTAAGATGTTAGTTCTAGAATAAATGTGAACATGCATTAATTCATCTCACTCACAAAAAACAGATTCAGTATTCCTCAAAATGAATAAAAACAGTGAAATTCAACTCAGATGTTAAATAATACAAATATCCTTTATGCATTTAATCCCATTTTATTAACCGATGTCTTTGCTGCCGACTTTTGATGATCCAATTCAACCATACTAATAAGCAAAAATTACTCAAGATATCAACATTTTTTTCTACTGCGGTCTACTGTACAGACGTGAATTTACTTTTCTCAAAGCCTAAGGCTTTTGGTGTGAAAAGGCTTTTACATTTGCCAAAAATAAAACTTTGTATATTAGAAACAAACAAGCAAGCCCTGCCCAGATTTAAAAAGTAATGCAAAAGTAAAGTAACACATTACTTTCCATAAAAAGTAAAAAAGTAATGTAATTAGTTACTTTTTTTAGGGAGTAACTCAATATTGTAATGCATTACTTTTAAAAGTAACTTTCCCCAACGCTGGTCATATCAGATCAGTTTTCAGATACTACCATTATGTTTTTGCATCCGTTTCAATGCTTGAATGCTGCAGTTGACTTTCACTGTCACTGAGTAATTGACAGCACTGAGTAGATTATTTACCGACTGTAATCTGTTACTAATTACAAATTAAAATTGTAGTCAGTAAGGTAATCTAGATTACTCCTTTTAGGTAATATATTCAGACTACTTTTGGATTACCTTTAGATTACTTTTGACCTGACTTGTTTATAGATTCGAATTGAATTGGCTATTGTTATAAAAATCGAGAATAAAATATATTCCATTCTTTGTTATTACTCCAGGGTTTCCTAAACTAGGGTAAATGAAAGAGCTGCAGAGGATTTAGGAGTTATGCATTTGAAACATTCTATTTGTTGACCTGCTTGTTAATGTGACCAGTAACTGAGATTAGAGAACTTTAAATATGCAAATTTACTGTTAAATTGAAATCTTGACATGGTATAATTGACTCAGAGGTGCTATTTGTCTCCAATATCAGATGCATGGGTTGCAACTTGATTTACATGAAATTTACATGGCCATTCTATATTGTGAATATTCAAAGCTAAAGCTAAAGCTGATTTCTGATTACATAACTCGTGTTACTTGTAATGCGTTACCCCAACACTGTGAGCTACATTCCAATTAATACATAATGTATAGTATATGACAGATTTTAAACTAAAGCCATTATTCACTAAAAATAATAACACATGCCCTAGCTAGTCTAAGGCTTAGAGTATGTCATATCGGACCAGATTTTAGATACTATCATTATGTTTTTGCATCCACTTCAATGCTTGAATGCTACAGTTGACTTTCACTGTCACTGAGTAAATGACAGTAGTCTGTTACGGATTACAAATTAAAATTGTGGTCAGTAAGGTAATCTAGATTCTTCTTTTTTAGGTAATATATTCTGACCTATATTCTGAGATTTCTTTTGACCTTGTTTATAGATTTGATCGTAAAAACTTATATTGTTAGAAAAGATTTCTATTTTGAATAAATGCTGTTCTTTTGTTTCGTTTTTTTACTTTTTATTCATCAAAGAATCTTGAAAAAAAGTATCACAGGTTCCAAAAAACAAAACAAAAAAAACACTGAAACAAATAAACTTTAGAATGATTTCTGAAGAATCGTGCCACTCTGTGACACTGAAGACTGGCAATGGCTGATGAAAATTTAGCTTTGCGTCACAGAAATAATATTTTAAAGTATATTAAAATTGATAACTGTTATTTTAAATTGCAATGATATTTCATAATATTACTTTTCTTTGTACTTTTGATCAAATAAGTGGAACTTTGAGCATAAGAGACTTCTTTAAAAAAACATTAAAAAACATACTGATTTCAAACTTTTGAAGTATTACAATTACAAGTACTACATATTTGGAATCTGATTACTTTATGCAGATTACTTGTAATCAGTAGTAACCCAGCATTGGTAATTGCTAATATAACTTAATTTTTGTGTGGACTATCCCTTTAGAAACTGCAAAGTCACGGCCAGGTAAAGTGAACGTGCATTCAAAACAAAATTCAAAGTAACGCAAAATGCATAGAGAGGGAAACAAGTAAATTTAAGTGCATTCAAATTCAAACACAGGACAATTATAGATGAAAGCATGCAAAAGCATCCTTTTTTTTTTTAAGCCAAAAGTCTCTCCAATAAACATGACATTACAACATTAGTTTCTACAGAAGTGTCTGTACACAAAGGTGTCTCTGTTTGAAATTAATGTGCAAACACTATCCTACATCAGGTTTTGGCCCGCCTTCGTCTGATGTTCTTCCGCATGGTAACTGTTGAAAATTACAAATTACATCCAGATGCTTTTGAAGTTCTGTGGGGGGAAAAAAGCCGCCTGGCTCTTGCGGCCCATGCTAGCAGCAGTGAAAGCTGTTAAGACCTTATAAAAGCCTTACAAAAGAGCAACACACGCTTCAGCGTGTGGGAGTTTAAAACCTAACCGTTATCATTTCCTCATCACACACTGTAAATACAAAAGGACACACATGAACACACACACACGCCTTCACACGCATCTTACTCATGTTACATGTAACTTCTGCTTCAGGTCACTGGTGCAAGGCTGCAAGCCGCTCCAACTAGCTACAGTTTCATTTCAGACAGACACTTGAGTTCTCAATGGGCCCTAATGGGAATCATGTGTGATGTGGCTAGAATATTCCCATTTAAACACTGCTACTTTATCATTTATCTGATGCTTTTGTCTAAAGTGACTCACTTATTATAGGTCAAGTCCTGCTGGAGTAACCTAACATTTAAGGATATTTTGAATTAAATATGACCTGGTTAAATCAATAGCATCTGTGGCCTGTTGCAGATTTCCAATATTCATTTCAAATAAAGCTGACTTGTCCCTCATTAAAAATAAATGAAAACACATTTACAGCAATTTAACCCAGATTATTCTTTTAAGACCACAACGGTCATAGACCAATCAATGAGGGTTTGATCCTTCAACATTTAGATTTTCCACATTTCCAAATCAAAGCTCAGGACTACAAATATCTTTGACTTACAAAAACTACTGTGTACATATTTGGTATATACCATGGAAATAAAAGATTACCATATTCATATACAATGATATTTAGAAGAAAGTTGTTTTATAAGATATTTTGATGTTTTTAAAAGTGTCTTATGCTCACAAAGGCTGCATTTATTTGATCAAAATACAATAAAACAGTAACATTGTGAAATATTATTACAATTTCAAATAACTGTCTTCTGTTTATAATATATTTTAAAATGTAATTTATTCTTGTGATCAAAGCTGAATTTTCAGCATCATTACTCCAGTCTTCAGTGTCACATGATCTTCAGAAATCATTCTAATATGCTGATTTGCTGCTCAAAACATTTATTATAATTAATGTTGAAAACAGTTGTTGCTGCTTAATATTTTATGGAAATCATGATACATTTTTTTTTGTTGTTGTTGTTTTTAGAATTACACTACCAGTCAAAAGTTTTTGAACTGTAAGATTTTTCATGTTTTTTAAAGAAGTCTCTTCTGCTCACCAAGCCTGCATTTGATTCAAAGTACAGCAAAAACAGCACAATTTTGAAATGTTTTTACTATTTAAAAGAACTATTTTCTATTTGAATATATTTTAAAATGTCATTTATTCTAGTGATTTCAAATCTGAATTTTTAGCATCATTACTCCAGTCATGTGATCCTTCAGAAATCATTTTAATATTTTGATTTTCTGCTCAAAAACATTTATTATTATTATTATGTTGAAAATAGCTGAGCAGAATTTTTTCGGGTTTATCTGATGAAGAGAAAGTTCAGAAGAACAGCATTTATCTGAAATAGAAATCTTTTGTAACATTATATGTCTTTATCATCACTTTTGATCAATTTAAAGCATCCTTGATAAAAAAAAAAAAAATAAATAAATAAATAAATTGTAATTTCTATAATTTCGTCCCCCCCCCAAAAATAAAAAACATTATACCGACTGCAAGCTTCTGAATGCTATAGTGTATAATAATACAAAAGCTTTTTATTTCAAATAAATCTTCAGATTTTATTGCAGTCTTAATAATCTTTGGTTCTTTTTATTCAAAGAATCCTGAGAAAAAAAAAATACTCAACTGTTTTACATACTAATCATAATAACAATAAAAAATGTTTCTTGAGCAGCAAATCAGCATATTAAAATGATTTCTGAAGGATCATGTGACACTGAAGACTGGAGTAATGATGCTGAAAAATTAGCTTTGATCACAGGAATAAATTACATTTTAAAATCTATTCAAATAGAAAGCAGTTATTTTAAATAGTAACAACATTTCAAAATCTTACTGTTTTTGCTGTACTTTACATCAAATAAATGCAGTCTTGGTCAGCAGAAGAGACTGGTAGTGTATTTGATGAATAGAAATTTCAAAAGAACAGCATTAATTTGAATTAGATTTTTTTTTAAACATTATAAATGCTTTTACTTTCACTTTGTTCAATAATAATGTGTACTTGCTGATTAAAAGTAATTCCTAAAAAAAAAAAATAATTAAAAAAAAATTACAATTGAAAGAGAATAAAGTAATTTTTGCCAGAAAAAGAAATGATTGTATATTAAACAACCACGTAGTATATGCCATTTTTTTATTGTTTTTAATTAAATACTTTTAAAATAAAATACTTAAACTGACTGGATTATTTTCTTTTTGTGTGAAACTTTAGGCAAACAACGGCTTCATTATATAAAATGTTATCTTGGACTTTAAGATCTTAACGAATAAGCCACATGTAAATACTGTAATGTAGTCTTGCCCACTGATATCCATGTAAATATTTACACCACAGCATATAAATTTGCATATAGATCAATGAATACTTTGACGCCATGTCCACACAAACCATGTTTGTTCTATATTAGCGTGTTCATTGGTAATCCAAATAAATATAAATCCATTCTGGCACATTTTGGGAGCTGAAAATACACCATTAAGTCATGAGACCACAATCAACAAAGACCGAAATACCTGAATCCAAACTTGTCCATAGACACAGACAGATGCCTGGGCTGATTATAGCACTTGTAGATGTTGCGGTCATCCATTGGAATGAGGTCTACGTCGCTGAAGACAAAACAATTGTAGTCATATTCCTTCAGAGCCTCAGCGTAACCAACGTTGAGGAGTTTGGCGCGGTTGAACGTCTCCTCGCCGCCCTGTCATTAAGAGAGAGTGGATGATACAAAGCTAAAAATACACATTTCATACAAATAAAATCACACATGACAGTGTGGTGGAAAAAATGTGTTACAATGTCTATAAAGCAGTGTGATTTATAGCATGACCTTTCAAGTCTTAAAAATGAAATGAGTCTTTGCTAGAGCGGGTGTGTCCATTTACACTGATGAAATCATAACACTTTTGCTTGTTGTATGTGTGAACATGACTGCTATCAGTCTAATCTTTCACAGTATGGCTGGCAGATAGCAGGAGACATGCATGAGGCAACTGACAAACACAGAGCATTTGTAACACACACCTTCTCAAAAAAAAAAAAAAAAAAAAAAAAAAAAAAAAGCCTCCATTTCCTTTTCTAAGTTAACTTTCCAGTAGGTCAAGATAAATTATCTGTAACGACCTGAATGGGCTGATACTAAAAGGAAAATATCACTTCCTTAAGCAGGTTTTAAAAGTTAACCATTATTTAGTAGTAAAACAAGAAGTCATTCTTTCTACTGCAAATCAAATACAACCAAACTGGAATTTTAGTGTGCATGACATTTCAAATAAAAACAATATAGACTTAAAACTGGATTATTAAACAACATAATTCCCCATTATATTAGTTATTGTTCATAAAGTATAATATTGATCTATTTTAATTGTATATAACAAAATTCTTACTAGGTCTACAAGAGAAAAACATTTTTACTGGATGAAACTATTTTTTTTTTTAGCCCTTATGTGGAAGAAGTTGACACATTCCTTGCGCAACAGGAAAAAAAAAACATGTTAGACAATGGTAACTAATTAATTTTAGCAGTTTTTAAACAAAAAAAGACCATGGTAATCATAGTGTTTTGCAAAATATGCTGAAAACATAGACAGAATTGTGGAATCCAGTCATAAACATTTGCTGTATAACATGGAATGTCGTGGAATTTACCAAATTTTGGATGAATAAATCAAAAGTAGGTCAGTACACTTAAATAAAAATGCAACTGGACTATTGTCTGTGGATATTAAGTCTCAAAAAGAGAATTTAACTATGAATCCTGCATGTTTTGTGTGTCTTTGTGTGAAAGAATGGCACAGAAATGCTAAAGCGCGCGACTAGCGGTGTTTTCAGCCTCTGTTGCCTCAATATATGAGTATGTAAACGCATAAACAATCTCTAGAACTGCTCTGAGAGTCACTTTAAGAGCATTTTACTGTTCTTCAGAAATGTAAAGGTATTTACAGCAGCCTGTTTGGTTTAACTTGAAGAAACTGTGACAGAAAAATATATTAATGTAATGTAATGATAGTACTACTACTACTACTAATAAAATGTTATTAAAACATTTTCTAAGGAATGTTTACCAGAATTTTTTTTATTTATTTTTATTTTTTTACCAGAATTTATTTACCAGAAACATGTAAATACACAATACAATATTTAAAGAAAGAAAAAAATAAAGAGAGGAAAATAATAATAAATTCATTTTTTAATAAAAATCAATTAACTAGACGTGTTTAATTACTAAAGTTTAATGAAACCATTAAAATGGTATCCAGAAAATGAATTAAAAACACAAAATTTGGCAAAGATAAAACTGAATTTGAGGACGAACAGATTTCATTGGGCCTTAAAAATGTACTTTTAATAAACTGTTAAACTGTGTAACTTTCATGATTTCAGTTAATTAGACATGCTTTTTGATTATTATTTTTTCATTTAACCATTTAAACTAAGTCTATAAAAATTAAAACGGAATCCAGAAAAATTTAAATGGAAAATTCCGAATTTGGAAAAAAAATAAAACAGAAAAAAAATAACACTTATTTCATAGAGCCCAAAATAAAGCTAATGTGGAATTACATGATATATGTGACCGTAGACCACAAAACCAGTCTTAAGTCTCTGGGGTATATTTGTAGCAATAGCCAAAAATACATTGTATGGGTCAAAATTATAGATTTTTCTTTTATGCCAAAAATCATTAGGAAATTAAGTAAAGATCATGTTCCATGAAGATATTTTGTAAATTTCCTACTGTAAATATATCAAAACTTAATTTTTGATTAGTAATATGCATTGCAAAGAACTTAATTTGGAAAACTTTAAAGGCGACTTTCTCAATATTTAGATTTTTTTGGACCATCAGATTACATATACTGAAATAGTTGTATCTTGGCCAAATATTGTTCTATCCTAACAAACCATACATCGATGCAAAGCTTATTTATTCAGCTTTCAGATGATGTTTAAAGCTCAATTTCGAAAAATTGACACTTATGACTGGTTTTGTGGTCCAGGGTCACATATGTCATAAACCACTGTCATAAAAATAAATAAATAAATAAATGAATGAATGAATGAATGAATGAATGAATGAATGAATGAAAAGACAACAATTTTGAAATCTTGAAATACACAACACAGTATTTCTGAATTAAATTTGTTTTTCCAATAAAATCAATTAGACATGTTTTTTTATTATTAAAATGTAATGAAACCATGAAAATGGAATCCACAAAATAAACGAAAAACATGGAATTTGGCAAAAATAAAACTGAATTTGAGAAAAAAGTAAAAAAAAAAAAAAAAAAGTAAGATGGATTTCATAGGGCTTTAAAAATGTCATTTTTGTTAAACTTTTAATCAATTGCTGTTAAATTGTGCCTGTTTCATGATTTCAATTAATTAGACATGCTTTTTGATTAGTATTTTTTCATTTAACCATTAAAGGGTTATTTAATAAAGCCCTAGATAAAGCTAATGTTAGATTATGTGGTATTTCTTAAAAAAAATAGAGAGAAAAAAACTACGATTTTGAAACCATCTTCTACTGTGGTTGTAAAAGACCTAATACTTATTATAAATATTATTTATAATATTGCTAATATTGCAGTGCTCGGGCCCTAATTAAAATAAATGCAAAATTTAAATGACTGAATATTAACTCATATTAATCTCAGACAGTACCTCATGCCAATATTTGTGGTCAAAAGAATTTGGATGAGGAAAAAGTTTGGGAAGCGCTGTTTTACAGTAATAAAATTATGTTTCAATGTTTCTATGTGTTTCCAACCATGAACACTATGGTAACCATGGTACGTTTTTATGAAGAAGATTCTGCAAAGCCCAAATTTAACATTCCAACGTGACTCATTTCCAACTGTCATTCAAGACTTTCCACTGGCTTTGGGCCTTTGGCTCATGATTAATGGATGCGCTCCCTGTCTGGAGCACACCTTTTCTTCCTCTGAAGAGCACCACGGCGGCACTTGAGCTTGCGCAATGAAATTTAATGACGGTCGAAGCCTCAGGAGCCCAGAACTATCTGTTAACCCCCTTGCACCCGACAGAGAGCAGCAATCCTCTCTTTTATAACACACAGCAAACTCAAACGAGCTGCCCTGAATGAACTGAGGTGCGCTTGTTCTACTAGAGCAGACGAAATCCACGATTGAATCAGAAGATGTGGCCTGCGTATTCAGAGCGAGACTTGGCTTTGAAGAAGCAGACCGTCTTGTTCTGTGGCCATCTTTTGAGTCAACATAATGTAGAGTTCTCACATGTCAACAACCAGATCTGATCGTCGGCCTGCAATGTGTCACTTGAGGATTCATTCACATTTTAGAACAGCAGACAAAAGGATCAAGACCCATGAGGAAACAAAACTCAAAGAAGTGAAAGTGAAGAAGAGCTTCGTTGTTCATATAGGACAGATATAAGTAGCACAGTTCTGTCAGTATTTACTCACCTTCATTATTTTTAATCATTTCAATCAATAACTTCCTGTTGTGATCAACAGACAAATTAGCAGCTTATGGGTTTACAATGTCATAAGGGTGAGTAAATAATTATAAAAGTTAAATTATATATATATAACAGTAAATAAATGAATCACCAGTCTTCCAAAAAGATTAGATAAAGTGATTCAATTACACTTTTTTAACACAAAACAGCCATTTCTGGCACAGAACTGCCATTCATGGGAAAATGAGGAACTTGAGAGAGTGAGGCCAGAGAAAGACAGAGAAAATAAGGAAGGGAAAAGAAACTGACAAAGAGAAATCAAGATAATCAAGAAGCCAACATTACCATTCGTCAGACGCAGCCAGTGAAGCGTAGTGCGATTGGCCAGAGAAAGAGCAAGCAGACGTCTCACCTTTTCCCGAGTTCAAGGGCCTCTGACGCGCATAAAAAGGGTTCGGTTTGAACAGGAAAAAGGGAAGGAATGTAGGATGAAAGGGTGAAAAAATAAATGCAAGGTGCAGGGAAAAGAAGGGGGTGGTAAAGAGAGCAAGAGAATTATTAGAAAGAACAATCACACTTTGGAAAAGACACAATCAGAGGAGACCGCCAACAGGTCCAAGACCTTCTTGGCGAGCACATTAGGATGGTTTTAGTGCAAAGCCACACAGAATGATACACATTAGTCTTTTCGTTTACTTGGAAAATTCCCAAACCACTGATAATTGACTGTTTGAAATGGATTCAATGAAGACATCTGTTCTGAAAAAAGAGAGACAAGAATCGAAACGCTGCGTTGCTTCTCGTTCCAGTCTCTAATGTCATGGGCATTTACTGAATGACGACAACAGGCCGCTCGACTTTTTTTGAAAAGACGCCCAGCCTCAAACAGCAGCTGTCTCTACCACAGTCTGGGGAAACTACTGTGTAATGTGCCTTGGTTTAGCACTGCTTAGCTGTACTTTTTTCTGATGGCACGGAGTAGCTGAAGAATTCCCGAACTCCACTTCTAAAACAAAACAAAGATTCACATATAATGTACTCACCCCCTTATCATCCAAGATATTCATGTCTTTCTTTCTTCAGTCGGAAAGAAATTATATTTTTTGAGGAAAATACGATTAATCCTTAAAATATCAAGATCTCGATTCAAACACCCACGCGATCTTATTCCTGAATGACAACGATTGAGCTATATCTATTAGGACTGTTTCACATCGCGAGTGTCAGTGGAGCGTGAGTAGCACGTTTTGTCGCTGCCTGTGTTAATGAACCAGAGGGTCGGGGTAAATGTGAACGCAGAAAGAGCGACACAAACAGTCTTTTTAACCACATTATAATCATTATTTCTGTGTTATAGACATTTAAATAATAGAAGTACTGGGATAAAAGTTTATAGTTTGGGTATAAACACTTAGTCTACAGTAGCGATCAAAACGAAAGTATCTTAACACTTGTATGTATTGTAACGCTTATCCTCTTGGTGGTGACAACTGTCCGTTTAAAAAAAAAAAGTACATCATTGAATCATTCATTCAGGAGATTTCAATAGTCAAACAAGTCTTAATGAAGTGAGACACTGACTCCTTCATTGATTTTTTTTTTTTTTTTTTTTAAATGAATATGTTTTTAAAAGACTTAAGCAAAGAACAGTTTGTCAGAACCCCTAGTAAATTATGTTATTTTATTTAGTTTTCTAATCTTTTTTCTCCAGAATCGTGAGAGAATCATGGTCTCCAATTTATTAAGAACAACTGGGATTCTCAACTTATCCAGAATCATGAAGCTCTTGTTTAAATGTTGTTTATTACTGCACATAATTCATTAAAATGGAAGTTCAAAATGCACCTTTTTTTTTTTTGGCATTTTGGCTTTTCAGTTGAATAAAAGACTATTTTCCCTATATATCTCATCATTGAGGATTTCTTAAGAAAAGTTTAAAATTCTTGTCTCGTCTCGTTTTCGTGAACCCAGTCTCGTGTCTCGTCTCGTCGTCACACCCCTACTAATCAGTGCTAAACCAAGGCACATTACACAGTAGTTTCCCCAGACTGTGGCAGAGACCGCTGCTGTGTGTTTTGGAAGTAGGCTTCTCCATTAAGCTTACGGTGATGAAATCTAAATATTTGAGTCCATTAAAAACACTATTCACTAAATAATCTCCAATTTAAATATGTAAGCTTTTGTTCTACTCTTACATATGAAGCATGGCACTGTGTATTGCATAATGGCCTACCATGTTCCTCATTTGTAAGCTGCTTTGGATAAAAGCCTCTGCTGCAATACTAAATGTAAATGTATGTCTTTCTCAGCATAGGGAAGTCAAAAGTACTGGTACTTTTGTATAGTATCAGTTAACCAGTATCAATCTTCATGACAAGCATGCTCAAAATAATCATTTATTTAATGAGCAACTTATTTTAAATAATTAAAGGGATCATATGATGAAATTTCATGTTTTCCTTTGTCTTTGGAGTGTTACAAGTTGTTTGTGCATATATAAGATCTGTAAAGTTACAAAGGTTGGAGTCTCCAATATACCCAAAGAGATATTCTTTATCAAAGTTAAGAGACAGCAACGCCTTCCTAAAACGGCTCATTCAAACACGCCCCCACACATCTACGTCACTGTGTGGGAAGATTTGTATAACACCGCCCAAATGTATATGCAAAGAAAGAAGGCGTAACTTGTATTCTCGCTGTAGTATTGTTGCAACCGCCGCCTTGTTGTGGAGATGCTGTGTGTTTTGTTGCGAAATCTAAGGTACTTTCTTTGGTTTTCTAAATGAGAACACATCTAGAAATCACTGGTTTATGGTCAAGTTATATTAACAAATCTATTCCACGGTACAACGCAAATATTTGAGTGTGTGCAGCACATTTTACGGAGGCTGCGCACATTATAAAGTTGAGCAATTCCAACTTTGCAAGGACAGTCTGGCACTTCTGACTCACAGCCTGTAAGTATATTTTCATATTTAAAGAATTTGCTACTGGCTATTCAAACATGAGTTTTGAGCAGTGTAGAGCAGTGCTTGTTGTTCGTCATTTCTACGGTCACAAATGCAGACATGCTTTTATGCTTAAAAAGACAGCAGGAGTCATTATAATCAGTAATTATGTCCTCACTGGATGCAACAAATGCCTTATTTACAATGGATTTGATTGTTTTGTCTCGCTGCGCCGAGACACGGCATCGCAACATAGTAAGGGGCGTAACATTTCAGTCACACGCTTGAGGTATTCGGCCAATCACAACACACTGGATAGCTGGCTAATCAGAGCATTGCATTGCATTACACCAAATACACAAAATAATGCTCTTTTTAGCAACATCATATGACCCCTTTAATGGAAAATTATCATCAAAACAAATATTGGACGTTTACGTAAGGGATAATCAACGGCTTTGGTTGCCTCTGTGCCGTGTATTTAAAATCCTTCAATGCACGGCAAGCCATTGATTATCCCACTTATTCCATGGTTATTTACCAAGCTATAGACAGGTTAAAACTAGTATTGCTCTTTGCGGCACAATATTTGACAGAATGGGAAAAATGACAGTTATTTTCATCAGTTACTGCACATTAAATTCAAATTAATCGATAAAATCGACAAAATCTCCCAGCCCTACATAAATTAAAGCAGCACATTAATATAGAACGGTTTTAAGCTTTATAATGGCAGTGAATGGGTGTTGATATTCAATAGTCCAAAAGAAGTCCAATAAAGTTGGACTTCCATCATAAAAAGTGTTCCACATGGCCTTCTGAAGGGAATCAATGTGTTTTTGTAAGAAAAATATCCATAGCTTCCACTAACTGTTTTCCGCGCGTTCACGAGCGTGGCATTTCAGCGAATGATGTAGGACGTAGGTGTAGCATAAACTACGGTGAGAATATGCTAGTCTCGCGAGAACCAAGTTTAGTTTACAGCAAAGGAAAACCAGTCCGTTGTAATTAATGACTTGTGTTTTGTTTTGGTCTCTCCACTGCACTTCTGCATTTGTCACTTCTCACCGGAGCTTACACTTTGCAAATTCATCATTTGCTGAAACACCACTCTCTCGTGAACACACGTATGACAGTTAGCGGAAGCTATAAACGACAGTTTATAAAGTTTTAAATATGGATATTTTTTTTTTTACAAAAACACATCTTTTCTTAGCCGTCCGGAGTACTTTTTATGAGGGATGGATGCACTTTATTGGACTTCTATTAAACTACTGAATCTAAGCACCCATTCACTGTCATTATACAGCTTTGATGAGCCAGGACATTTTGTTTTATATACATAATGTAAATATATATATATATACATAATGTGTATATATATATATATATATATATATATATATATATATATTATAGATACATATAACTCCAATTGTATTCTGAAAGAAGAGAGTCATTTACACCTAGGATGGCCTGAGGGTGAGTAAATAATAGGGTAATTTTCATTTTTGGGTGAACTATCCCTTAAATTTACAAAAATTGAAGAAAATAATTGAGGGAATTAAAAAATATATATATGAATATCAGTTTTTGCTGTAGAAGCAAAATCGATTTCGGGAATCATCTATGCAGAAATGTACATCTAAAAAGTGCAATTTACAAAACTAAAAAGTGCTCAGGTAGATTTTAGTGTTGATTTGGTTAGATTATGCCGTTCAAATGCAAATGTTTGAGTCAACTGAAAAGACTATTCACTGCATACTCATTAATTTAATTATTGGGACTTCTCCATTGGCTTTTGTTCTAGTCTTACACATGTAGCTTGGCACTGCGTACTAAACAATGTTCTTCACTTGTAAGTTGCTTTGGTAAAAAAGTGTCTGTCACAATATTAAATGTAAATGTACATGTCACGTCTTCCTCAACGTAGGAATGTCAAAAGTACTGGTACATTTTGTACAGTATCAGTTTACCAGTATCAATTTTCATTACAAGCATATTTGTAATTGAGAACAACCAATTTGCATTCTTACTCAAAATAGCCAATGAGAGAGAAAGGAGTTTGAGAGAAAAGCTTACTTAGAAAAACGTCATGCCCCAGCACGTCTGCCTAACAGAGGTTCCAGATAACAAAAGGGAATACGCAGTGTAGATTAACCTGTTAGTGTTCCACAGTTCAGTGTCTGCGTGTTTAGTTTAATTTTACAGGAATGTTAAAGGGTTAACAAAAGTGAAAGATATTACAAAACACAGCTTTAGGAGGAACTCTGTGTTTCAAAATACAGTTTACTTTGAAACTGACAAAAGCATTTAAAAAAAAAGTCAAGCAGCCACTTATGTTTGCTTTGCTTAAACTGACTCACCATTTCTGATCAACTGACAATTAAATAAAGCTCTTTGAGCTCTTTGATCAAAAAGGAGTTTTCAAAAGAGCTGTACACTTGCATCTGTTCAGGCTTCAATTTAAGAGGAAATAATACCAACTTCAACAACCAAACAGATATGTAACCTCCAACTCAATGATAACATCGAACTAGACCACAGGCCTTTGAACCCTTCTGCAGTTGCAGATTAAGCACTCACTGGTCAAAGACTGCAAAGGTTTTATTGCACTGGTTGAAAGACAAACCTGGTTGATGACATAGACACCATAGTCCAGTTGCTGGCGTTGTAGGATAGGGTGGAGATAATACAGCCAGTACTTTAGGTGTTCATCGCGGTTCCTGAAGGGGATGATGATTGCCACCTTCTGCTGGGCGATGCAGTCTGCAGGTTTAAAGCGTCCACCGGGCTGCAACCCTGGGTTCTCTGACCTCACCAGGTCTAGGGTGACCGGGTCGGAAAACTCAACCCGGAGCGGACCCACTAGAAGAACCAAGACATAAAAAAACATGCTTTATTATGGAGACATAAAACTCATATTAGATCATTCCGATTATTAAAAACCAACCAAGTGCTACTCTGTGTCTTAAAATAAACCATCTCTCCTTAGAGAACTCATTATTATTCATCACATTATGGTGTATCCAATTACATTATCATACTACTGTTGCTGCAAGCAGCAGTGTCAATGTTGTCTGTCTAAAGAGAAAGATAGCTGAGACAAAATAACCGCGTAACACAAAGCTTCTCTGCCAATTTTTCCATTCCGACACAGGGCTTGAGTGAAGCCAATTCATCAGCATCAGTAGATAATGTGCAAACTACCATATAACACTCATGCAAGAGACAATAATTTGCTGTATTGTCAGCAGAAAGTTACGGAGGGGGGGTGAATGTTAACATCCAGAGTCACGGCAGCTGTAAAAACATGATTTTGTTTTTGGAATCTGGACAGAGGGAACATAAAGTGACAGGTCACACTGTTTACAACAACCACGCAATTTCTCAGAAATACTGCACTGTGCTGAATCATTATGTATTGACAAAATATAAACTCAAATGTGGATTTGTTATACAAAGACATTTTGTTTAAAAACAACCAATCTAAAAAGGCCATGATGAAACAAAAAATGGGTGAATTTAAAACGGTCCAGAACATGTTCAGGCATATTTAACCCCAAAATCAAGTGGAAAAAATATGTATATTTTGAATAAAGAAAGTCTATTTTTCAGCTGTATGCAAATGTCTTTGCATTTGTGAAACTCGCCAACTAAATAGACAAGCACATAAAATGAGAAAAAAATCTATGTTTAACTGATAGATTTTTTAATTATTTGAAAATGGCCGCTTATGCTTAAAGGAGAACTCCACTTCCAGAACAACAATTTACAAATAATTTACTCACCCCCTTGTCATCCAAGATGTTCATGTCTTTCTGTCTTCAGTCATTAAGAAATTATGGTTTTTGAGGAAAGCATTTCAGGAGTTTTCTCCATATAATGGACTTCATTGGTGCACCTATTTTGAATTTCCAAAATGTAGTTTAAATGCAGCGTCAAATGGCTCTAAACGATCCCAGCTGAGGAAGAAGGGTCTTATCTAGCGAAACGATCGGCCATTTTCTTTTCAGAAAATAAAAAATTGTATACTTTAAGCAAAAAGCTTGTGTAGCACAGGCTCTGGGATGCGCGTCCACGACGCTACGTACTATTGAATCACGTCGAAAGGTCATGTGGAATGTAGGCGGAACAGACCCAGTGTTTACAAAGCGAACGCGCAAAGACTAAGAAAGTGCAAGTAAGTTTGTAAACGCTGGAGTTTTTCGCCATACTCAGTACACAGACGTGATTCGTAGTAGTGATGGGAAGTTCGGATCATTTTACCGACTCGGACCTTTGAATCTCGTTCAGCAAAATGAATGAATCTTTTTTTTGAGCCATTTGGTTCATTTTAGCAAAATATAATTAAAATGTTGCGTGTTACTTCCCTAACACATCTACTGCTTACTCAAACGTTGATCACATTACAAACAAGACAAAACTTTAATGCTATAAGAAACAGAAAAGATTAATTAATTGTTTACCTGGTTCTTTAGTCTATGATTAGCTCACCTCACCTCTTATCTGACAAGTTTTCGGGTTTGAGTCGTTCGTTCATCACGTGACAGCCCCATAAGATGAACGAACGACTCGAAAAACCCGAAGACTCGAAACAGGTGAACTAATTCCGGTACAGAACCTAATAGGATGTTGGAACGAATCACTCCCTGATATGACTCGTTCTTCCTGAGTCACATTAAAGATTCATTCAAAATGAAAGAATCGTTCAAGAACGACCCTTTACTAATTTGTAGCATTGTGGACGCGCATCTCAGAGCATGTGCTACATGAGCTTTTGTGCTTAAAAAGTATACAAATTTTATTTTTTGGAAAAAAATGACAGATCATTTCACTAGATAAGACCCTTTTCCCTCGGCTGGGATCGTGTAGAGCCCTTTGAAGCTGCATTTAAACTACATTTTGGAAGTTCAAAACCGAGACATCAATGTCCATTATATGGAGAAAAATCCTGAAATGTTTTCCTCAAAAAACATAATTTCTTTACGACTGAAGACAGAAAGACATGAACATTTTGGATGACAAGAGGGTGAGTAAATTATTTGTAAATTGTTGTTCTGGAAGTGGACTTCTCCTTTAATTTGTTTTTCAGTGTTCTTTGGCGAATCAAAAGCTTGAAAGAACAGTTTGAAAGAATTTTTTTTTTTTAAATAGAAATGTATGTAACATTATAAATGTCTTTACTGTCACTTTTTATCAATGCATCCTTGTTGTCTAAACACAGCCAAGATGCTCTAAAAATGGGTGAATTGAAAACTGTCCAGAACAAGTCCAGGCATATTTAACCCCAAAACCAACTGGAAAATGTTTACTTTGAAAAAAAAGAAAAAAGAAAGTAAAGCCTATTTTTCACCTGTAACTGTCATCTCACAAAACAAAAACAATTAATGATCTTTTACATAGGCTTCATTTTCTTTATGCAAAATGTATTTGCTTTTGTGAAACTTGAAAACTAAACAGACAAGCACAAAAAGAGAGAAGTAAATAGAAAAACATTTAAATTGTAAATCAGTTAAACATACATTTAAAAAGTTAGAAATGGCAAAAGTTTGAAATCATTAGGATTTTTTTAGTCAAATTATTTAAATTTAAATGACTTGAAAATGGTCTCTTATGCTTAATGCTGTTTTTTAGTGTTCTTTGATGAATCAAAAGCTTGAAAGAATAGTTTGGAAGAACACTGTTTATTTGAAATACAAATATATGTAACATTATAAATGTCTTTACTGTCACTTTTGATGAATTGAATGCATCCTTGTTGTCTAAAACAGCCTCAAAAATGAGTGAATTGAAAACTGTCCAGAACAAGTCTAAGCATATTTAACCCCAAAAACCAAGAGGAAAAACATGCTTATCTGGAAAAAAAGAATGTGAAGCCTATTTTTTCAGCTGTATTTGTTATCTCACAAAACAAAAACAATGAATGGTCCTTTACATAGGCTTCATTTTCTTTATGTAAAATGCCTTTGCTTTTGTGAAACTCACCAACAAGTACATAAAATGCGAAAAAATAAAAATCATATAAATTGTAAATGTTTAACTGGCCATCAGTTAAACGTATATTTAAAAAGTTAGAATGACATGGAACTTCGTGCATACCACTCAAAAGTTTATTTTTTTTAATTCATTCAAATTATTTACATTTAAATGATTTGAAAAAGGTCTCTTATGCTTAATACTGTTTTTCAGTATGAATCCAAAGCTTGAAAGAACAGTTCAGAAGAACAATGTTTATTTGAAACAGAAATGTAACATTATAAATGTATTTACTGTCACTTTTTATCAATTCAATGTATCCTTGATAATTAAAAGCATTTTTCTTTACTTATCCCAAACATTTAAATGGTAGTGTATCACTGCTTACACAAAAATATTAAGCAGCAAAAAATGTTTTCTACACTGATGATAATATGAGATGTTTCTTTAGCACCAAATCAGCAAAAATAGAAAATAATTATTTTAAACTGTAATAATATTTCACAGTATTACTGTATCTACTGTATGTTTGATCAAATAAATGAAGCCTTGGTTTTTTATTAAAAAAAAAAAGAAATTATATATTAGTGTTAAATAAACAACAGCATATAATATATTCAAAAATATGTATTACAAAAACAAATTACATGTTATTATACAATTAAATGATAAAGTGATTCACGTATATGTATTTATATATAATTACACACACTCTCTCTCTCTCTCTTTGAAAAAGTTTCCAGAGGTCAATTTCCTTTGTACAAATGAAACAGCAGCTCACCCAATCGAGGTGGATTGTCAGGACACGTTTCCAGCTTTTTCACAGTCTCTGTGACATTAGACACAGATGGCAGACTGCTCTCCTCTGTAGTTACTGTCTGTTCGGCCAGTTTCCTGTGAAACTGAGGGTTTTGCTGATTTTGTATGAAGGCTTGTCTTGAATCTGAATTTCTCATATAATATATGATAGTGACAGAGATGTGTAGAAAACATAGCAGCACCACTAGAGAACAAGTCTTGTGTAGAAGACTGAAATTCACAGGCGCTTCCCGCATTGTAGATATCCTGGCTATATATACTCTTAAAAAATATATATATAGATTTACAGTCCAACGCAATTAATCACTTTCTATGTACTTTCTACTTCCTGGGCTTTCGGGTAACATCTAACATATATATATATATACTAATTTACAGGTTAAAAGCCCTGCCAAATACTGTTTTAATTATAATAATATACACAATTTTATATAAATGTATATGTCTTATGTAAACGTCTCATCCGATTCCACTAAATCTTAAATAATTTAACGGCTTAGCTCAGTTCTCAGCTAATAACACGCGATCACTACATTTGGCTTATTTCCTTGAATAAAAACTACAACGTTATTACAAGTAACACTATCGAAAAACCGAGGTTTGAGTTTCAATCCCGATCATAGTTGAAGTTTAAACGTGTGTGAACACGTAAAAAGTCCGTAAAAAAGTTTGTTTGTAGAAGTATGTTAACTTAACGGCACGAAGACAGACGTAAAACTCTTTCGGATCCAGATGAAGTTAAACCGAAAAAATCTTCTTAAAAAATCCGCCACATCTCAAAATCCCATATGTATAATATGTTAAATCTCCAAGCCGCAACGATCCGCGATATTAATATCGGAAAGGGAGATGGCGATAAGTTTCCGGACTGACACCAATCTTTACGGTAACGCGTACTGCTTTCAGATCGGTTCATATGTGAGAGGAAGCGTTGGGCTTAGCTTGTGAAAGTCCCTGATCTCTACACACTCTGCAGGCGAATTTATTGTTGACTATTATTTGTAGATTGCGTCATGGAGCTAGTTGCGTCATCATATGACGCCAGCTACAGTGAGAGGAAATGAGGAATTCAGCTTCACAATAAAAGCATTCCTGGCTGAGGTGTTTAATTAAAGAATCGTTGCTTAATGCGGTTTAATTACAGCTCGTTCTTAGTACATGTACTTTAAAAATACGTTATTTGTGAAACCAGCAAGCAACACAGTCAAAAATTGCTCGGTTGGTCAAAAAAAGTCCCGATAAAAATAATTACTTACTAATAAATTAATGTTTACTTTTAACAATTCTTGATATCTACTGTTTTATAACGTGACTGATTCAATTCCCACTGGGTGTAACTGATGATTTTTTAGTGTTAGTTTTTATTTTTATAGTTTTTGTTTTCATTTTATTTTTGTATTATTGTTCACATTTTTAGCTTCCGTTTTAGCTACAAAACAAAAAACAGAAATGTTGCTTTGGCAGCTAGATAAAAAAAAAAAAAGTAATTTTAGTTAACTATAATAGCGTTGACCACTAGTCACATTCTGTGATCACAATTCATAATATGAGACCGTTTTTTATAATTGATTAATTAATTTTACATTTTACATATACAGTACCAAATGTGACTGTGGACCACAAAACCAGTCATAAGTGTCAATTTTTTTAAACTGAGCTTTATACATCATCTGAAAGTTGAATAAATAAGCTTTTCATCGATGTATGGTTTGTTAGGATAGAACAATATTTGGTATTTCAGTATATGGAATCTGATGGTCCAAGAAAAACTAAATATTGAGAAAATAGCCTTTAAAGTTTTCCTAATTAAGTTCTTTGCAATGCATTTTACTAATCAAAAATTAAGTTTTGATATATTTACAGTAGGAAATTTACAAAATATCTTCACGGATCATGATCTTTACTTAATTTCCTAATGATTTTTGGCATGAAAGAAAAATCTATCATTTTGACCCATACAATGTATTTTTGGCTGTTGCTACAAATATACCCCAGCGACTTAAGACTGGTTTTGTGGTCCAAGGTCACAAATATGCTTTCTTTGACGGAAACCGACATTATCTTTCAGAGAGACAAACTTAATTTGAAAAGCTCTGGTCATGTGACTCTTTACACAGCCACAAAAAAAGTCAAATGAAAATAAAATGTTCACTCTAAACATTAAATGTAACTCTTTCTAAAAACCTCCTCAAACTCAAAAGTAAAATTTGGTCACAAATATTCCTAGTATGACTAAATTGGTTATTTAAAAAAATAATAAAAAGATAAAAGAAAACAACAACAAAAAAAGAATACAATGGCCTAAAAAGGTGTATAGTTACTTATGCTTGAGTAAGAAATATAATTCTTAAAGTCTGTCCCAGAGTTTTTTACTCTTTCATGCAGAATGGCCGGTGCTTTTTCGTAGATGTTCAGCGCAGCCTTGTGGCCACAAAGGAATATAACAATATGTTATGGAGCAAAACGGTTTCAGACTGGAAATAAACCAGATTTTCATCTAATAAAACCATTGCCTTTCATTATATCATGTGTTTTACCTATATGCTTCAAAGCAGGATGCTTTTTCACAAGGACTCCAGCATGCATGTCTTACAGGGGGCCCTGGCATTGTCTTTAACTTCAGGAATTTAAACCAGGTGCGCTGAGAAGAGAAGAGAAGAACTGTTGAAAGTCATTATTGTTGTTTTCTTTGTGCACAAAAAGTATTCTTGTAGCTTCATAACATTACAGTTAAACCACCAATGTGACAAGGACTATTTTAACAATGTCCTTACTACGTTTCTGTGCCTTGAATGTGGTAGTTCCCTTGGTGTCTATGCAGGGCCAGAAACCTCTCGGATTTCATCAAAAATACCTTAATTTGTGTTCTGAAACTGATCAAAGGTCTTACAGGTTTGGAATGACATGAGGGTAAGTAATTAATGACTCAATTTTCATTTTTGGGTGAACTATCCCTTTAAATGGGCAAAATACAGAATGGGCATTTTCTTATTTAAAGCTAAAACTTGTCAGGTTCCCTTCCGTTTGAACACACAGCTGAGGCATCTATCCTTTAAACTATGCAAACTTCAGGCCATGAAAAGAGTGTCCTTTCTTAATGAATGGCAAACAGACCGTTGCTATACCCCTGCTGAGCCTGTTTACTTAAGTGAGATTTAGCATGTTAAAAGCCGTAACAAAACATCATTCTTGCTTTGGTAGATCATTCACTTAGCACAACCAGGAATTCCACCCTCATTCCAGACACTGTGGAGTTTTTACATTAATTTTTGACCATTTGAGACCATCACAACCTTAAAAAAAAACAAAAAAAAAAAACAGTTAAAGACACTCTCTTCTGCAAGCACCATAAAAAGTGCACCTTCTATCCAACTTATTTTTCTCATAAGAATAGGTTTGAAATTTTATGGGTTTGGCTTCCGGTCTAAACCCTGTCCAGCTATTTTTAGCTGTACAAAACACCTTGTTTTGCTGCTTGATATTGCAAATTGGTGTGTCTTATTAATTATCATATTATTTTAATGTATTATCTTAATTATGAACACACTGGTTTGTAGTGCAAGCAGTTTTCCCATTTACTGCATATTGTTATCTAATAAGTTAATGAACTGGAAGTCTTGTTCACATGCTTCCACGTTGAAGAAAGCTAACTTCCATTTATTAATGAAACTGTTTTTTTTTTAAACGGAGAATAAAAAGTTTTTAAATAAGTGATCCTATACTCATTGTATTTGACAAAAACAATGACAACCTTCCACATTTGGTATTTAATGATTTTATACATGTTTGTGTATATTTTTTGTAAATCTATAAATTGATCCAAAAATATTTCACATTTTCAAAGATTTGGTCTCTCATACATACTGTTCTGTATGTAAAATCTGACTAAAGACTACATAGGGTCTTTTTTCATTAAATAAAAATAAAACTGTAGCTGTAAGATATTTTTCAGCCAATTGCAGAATAATACAGTTGTGTGAAAAAGTTTGGACACCCTATTGAATTTCATGGTTTTCTGTATCAGGACATCATTAAAAAAAAAGGTCCTTGACTGGTCTTAAAATTTAGAAAATAAAACCTCAGATGAACAACAACACATGACAAATTACATCGTGTCATTTTTTACTGAACAAAAATAAAGCCAAAATGGAAAAGCCATGAGTGACAAAGTTAGGACACCCTTACTGTTAACACTGGAATTAAGAGGGTAAATAACAGTCAAGCACTGCTAATCAAATACCTTTTGATTACCTTTTGACAGCAAGTCTGAGCGCCTCTATAAAAGCATAAGCTTTGGCAGTTTGCTGGTCTGGAGCCTTCGGATGTGTGTTAACACAGTGCCAAGGAGGTAAGACATCAGCAATCATCTTAGAGAACCAATTGTTGCTGCCATCAATCTGAGAAGAGTAATACAGCTATTTCCAAACAATTTGACGTTTATTCACAAGTGGAAGACATTTAAAACAGACACCTCTCCTTCCAGGAGTGGACGTCCCAGAAAATTCACCCCAAGATCAGACCCTGTAAAGCTCAGATAAATGGCAGACAACCCAAGAACTACACCTCAGACTCTACAGGCCTCAGTTAACATGTCAAATGATAAAGTTCATGACAAAACCATTAGAAATATATGGGACAAAAATGGCATGTTTGGAAGGCTTGGCAGAAAAAAAGCCTCTTCTATCTAAAAAAAAAAAACCATTGCAGCAGAGTTTAGGTCTGCAAAGCTGCATCTGAACAAAACACAAGTCTTCTAGAATAATGTCCTTTGAACAGACGAGACCGAAGTGGAGATGTTTGGCCATAATGCACAGCGCCAAGTTTGGTGAAAACCTAAAGAGCGTATCAGCACAAACACCTCATACCAAAAGACAAGCATGCTGAAGGAGGGCTGATAATTTTGGGCTTGTTTTGTAGCCACAGGACCTGGGCACCTCACAGTCATTGAGTTGGCCATGAACTCCTCTGTATATCAAAGTATTGTAGAGTCAAATGCGAGGGCATCTGTCCGGCATCTAAAGTTGGGCCAAAATTGGGTCATACAACAGGAAAATGTTCCCAAGCTCACCAGCAAATCTACAACAGAATGGCTGAAAAGAAAAGAATCAAGGTGTTGCAATAGCCCAGTCAAAGTCCAGAGCTCATCCTGACTCAAATGCTGTGGTGAGAGCTGTGCATAAGCAAATGCCCACAAACCTCAATAAACTGGAGCAACGTTGAAAAGAAGAGTGGTCCAAATTCCTCCAGAACGATGTGAGAGACTGATAAAGTCACACAGAAAATGAATGCTTCAAGTTACTGCTGCCAAAAGTGGATCAACTGGCAGTTGGTTTAAAGGGTGTCCTAACTTTGTCACACATGGCTTTTCATTTTGGCCTTATTTTTGTTAAATAAATAATGACACAGTGCGATATGTCATGTGATGATGTTTATCTGAGGATTTATTTTCCAAATTTTAAGACCTGCCAAGGACCAGGTCATTTTTTATTATGTACTAATACAGAAAACCATGAAATTCAATAGGGTGTCCTAACTTTTTCACATGACTGTACATTATTATAAAATACATAAATTAAAGATAATATTATGAAATGTCAAGCGATTGAACCAAGAAAAGGTCACTATATATACACTACAGCTCAAAAGTTTGGGATCAGTAAAACTTGTAATGTTTTCTAGGAAGTCTCTTATGCTCATCACGCATTTATTTGATCACAAAATACAGAAATAAAACAATAGTACTGCAAAATGTTATTACAATATAAAATAATGTTTTTTTGTTTTTGTTTTTAATATACTTTAAAATATACTTTATTTCTGTGATGCAAAGCTGAATTTTCATCAGCTGTTACTCCAGTCTTAAGTGTCACATGATCCTTCAGAAATCATTCTAATATGCTGATTTATTACTAGAATGATCAATGTTGGAAAGTTGTGCTGCCAAAATATTTTTTTGGAACTTGTGATTCTTTTTTTTTTTTCAGGATTTCTTGATGAATAAGTTTAAAAGAACAGCATTTATTCAAAATATAAATGTTTTATAACAATGTAAATCTATACTATCACTTTTTATTAATTTAACACACCCTTGGTGAGTAAAAGTATTAATTTTTTTTTTTAAAAAGAAAGAATAACAAATAACTGACCCCAAGCCTTTGAACAATTGTGTACATTGTTAGAAAACCTTTCTATTTTAAATAAATGCTGTTCTTTTTAACCTTTTTTTTTAAAGAAAAAATCCTGAAATAAAGTATCACAGGTTCCAAAAAAATATTAGGCAGCACAACTGTTTTTAACATTGATAATAAATCAGCATGATTTCTGAAGGAATCACGTGAAACTTAAGACCGGAGTAAGAGCTGATGAAAATTTAGCTTTGCATCACAGGAATAAATTATATTTTAAAGTATATTAAAAAAAAACATGATTACTATAGTAATTGATTACATGTAATCTGGATTAAAAATTAAGTACTTGTAATTAGATTAAATTACATTTTCAAATACTTGTAATCAGACTACAGTTTTTCTATGGATTACATATCATTTACACAATAGCAATAAATTATTTATACTTTTACTTATTCCATCTTAAAATTAACACTTTTTTTTTATCTGATCCTCTTTCAACTAATATATTTACTTAAAGTATATTTAACGTATATTAAAGTATTTAAAGTATATTACTTAATATATTTACTCCAATATATTTTAAATTAAATATTTTAATAATTAAGTATCACATTTGCATGTTCATTGGTTTTCTGATGTTGGTTAATGCTCACAACACATGCAGGTAAACAAATAAATGTTACATTTTTTATTAAGCTTTTTATTTTGATTGATTTTAAAATTATTTATTTTATTTTTTTGTTATTCAATTATAAGCTTTTTATTAAACTCATAAACCCCTTGCAGTTCCTTCACAAGGGAAAAGGGACACCTTGACGTAATATAATGGTTAATGTTGCACTTCATGTTGTTAATAACAACAATTGATATATTTTCTTACTTTTTGTATTTTTGTCAATATGGTACAAAATTGTCCTATTTAAATCAATGTGATAAACGAGTTAGGCCAAAAGTAATCTGAATATATTACCTAAAATGTATAATGTAATGCATTACATGTCATGGATAACTACAATTTTGGTCGTTTGAGTCAGTAACGAATTGCAATTTGTAAGTAATCTACCAAGCTCTGTATATATATATATATATATATATATATATATAAATATATATATATATATATAAATGTTGCACTAAAAAGTTTTTTTTTTTTTTTTTTTACTAAAATTCTGTTATTAATCAAATCAACATTAACTACACTTTTTTTCCTATCTTTTTTTTTCTATCATAGGACCCAACTAAACCACCCTTTTCGAAGGCTAATATGGCTTTTCAAATTTATCCAAAGCACCAGATGGCTTTTCTTAGGAAAAACTGGATGGTTAAAAGTGTGGAGAAAAAAAAAAAAAAAAAAACAGACACCATGTAATGGAAAATAAATAGCATCCTCCCACCATCTTTACTAGTTATTTGCCTACCACTCGTGTTGATCCTGTGAGTTCAGCTGCCTAATAACGTCCTGTAAACACATTCCTTTAAAAACAGCTTAACATTACTGTTGTCTGTTTGCCACGTGTGGCTTCACGAGTTAACAAACACAAAACAATGAGTACAACTTCTACAAACCTGTCTAGTACTAAACTAACAGCGCCTGTTCAAAATACCGTCGCGAAATCTTCCTTCATTTCTTAAAATCAGTCTGCGTCACTCCCCACACTAAACCAAAACACACAATAGTAAACTTCAAGAGCGCGAGAACATGCGCGTGCCCTGTGAGCGAGCGCGTTGACGTCACGCCTCCCCAGCTAGGACTACGCGAGAGCGATGTGTTGGAATGTGTGAGCGTCGCGTACTTCCTCGACCGATTTGAGAGTTTGGAAATAACTTCTACCCAAACTTGTTTCTACAACAACATCGCCAAACAACGAGCGAACACGGCTGGTGAGTTCACGGGTGTGCTTCCGTGGGGTTCGGAGCTGCTTAGGGTGTGCTTTTGTGTTGTTTTGTGTCGCGTACGAGCCCAACTAAGTTTGAGTTAGTGGAGTGAAAATGGAGGGTTGCATTGAAAGGGAGAGGCGCTGTCCAGGGCTGATTTCAGCACGGAGAGTGATCAGATCAGGACCACGGCTAACACACTCACGCTGACCACATTAAAAGTGCTAAAAGTGGCTAAAATTAATGAGAAATGAAACATAAAACCCTCACTGTGATGTTCGATCGACTGTGTTGAGTAAAAAGTGTAACTTTGTTGGCTTGTCGTGCGTAGTGTGTGTTGTTGCATGCATGCAGTTTCCGGAAAAGTAGTTTTTTCATCTTGGAGAAGATTCGCAGTGCAACTTTTCCTGACTAGAATTAAGGTTTTATACGATTATTCAAACTGGACAGTTACTTTACAGTCGCTTTTAGAATAAATCACATCTTTTTTTGCTATCTTTTGCGCTTTTGTTTATTCGGATGTCTGTGAGATTCCATTTGGACGCCTTCATTTGTTTTTAGTCATGTTAAACTCCACGTAGTGAAATCAAACCGAGTGATTTTTTATTATTATTATTATGTCTAATAATTTAGCGCAATGTGTAACTCGCTCTTCGTCTGGTTTAGATGGTTCGTGTTTGGCGCTGTCCAACAAGGTCAAAGTTTTTCACTCCTATTTTCACAGCGTTGATTTAAAGCAAGCATATTTTCACACAAAGCTTGTTTGAGCTTTTAGCTTAAAATGTTAGTGCTTTGTTGATTTAACGAGTTGGTCTAAATAAACGTTCATGTCATGCTGCTTCAGTTCACACATATTTTTCCTCCACCACTGGTAGAAGTTGGTGGTGCTGTTTTAAAATGGCCGAACACATTTCAGAGCATGCAAAACTCACAGGCCTTTTACCCTCATTACACACATTACACACATGCATGGATTTGTTTACCATGATTGTAGACTAGAACATATTTAATTTAACTTTGTGGCTTTGTTTATTCAATACAAGCAAAATACTTAAAAGCCCTTTTTAATATATATCAGTAGTATCCCATTTATGACACTATGATATTTAGTTTTTAGTTATATGCACTACCAGTCAAAAGTTTTTGAACAGTAGGATTTTTAATGTTTTTAAAGAAGTCTCTTCTGCTCATCAAGCCTGCATTTGTTTGTTTCAAGGTACAGCAAAAACAGTCAAATTTTGAATTTTTAACTTAACTGTTTTCTATTTGAATATTTTAAAATGTCATTTATTCCTTTGATTTCAAAGCTGAATTTTTAGCATAATTATTTCAGTTAGATGAGCCTTCAGAAATTATTCTAATATTCTGATTTGCTGCTCAAAACATTATAAACATTTGTAACATTATAAATGTCTTTATCATCACTTTTGATCAATTTAAAGCGTCCTTGCTAAATAAAAGAATTCACTTCTATATCTTTTCCCAAAACAAATCTGACTCCAAGCTTTTGAATGGTATAGTGTATAATGTTACACAAGCTTTTTATTTCAGATAAATGCTGATCTTTGGATCTTTCTATTCAGCAAAGAATCCTGAAAAAATTACTCGGCTGTTTTAAATATTGATAATAATAATAAAAAATGTTTTCTGAACAGCAAATCAGAATATTAGATTGATTTCTGAAGGATCATGTGACACTGAAGACTGGAGTATTGATGCTGAAAATTTAGCTTTGATCACAGGAATAAAATGCATTTTAAAATGCATTCAAATAAAAAAGTTTATTTATTTATTTATATATATTTTTTAAGTTATTAAGATTTATTGGTTTTGCTGTACTGCTGTATCAAATAAATGCAGGCTTGGTGAGCAGAAGAGACTTCTTTTAAAAAAAAAAAAAACATTAAAAATCTTACTGTTCAAAAACTTTTGACTGGTAGTGTATAGTATGTCAACTATATTAAACTAATTTATTTAGTGTCTCTAAATACTGTATCTCATAGTGCTCAGAAATAATATAAAACTTTATGGAATATGGATAGTTCATATGGGCCTAGTATTTATAGATAAGTGTTTTGGGCTGAAATGCAAAAAAAATGTTAAATTCAAATTGCATAGATTTTAATAAATTGGGTTTAATTGCGTTGTTTATCTTTAATGAGTTCACACATACAAAGTAGAGTTTTTTTAGGAGGAAGTGCTTGTTTTCACAGTGCACAGAAAAAAGTAAACATTGATTGTGTTTTGTTATTGTTTCTCTTAATATTTTTCATGCTTGTCTTGGTTTGATTGCATCTTAAACAAGTCGTGCTTTAAGAATTGCATCATTACTTTTGAGGAACATTGCCATACATGGTCGGGAGCTCTGAACTGTTGGAATATAGACATTTGTCTGCTGTAATTCCCTAAAATAACCCAAAGCTGCTTTAATGAACTTCATACAAGAAAGAACAAGGTAGTTTATTGGCACTATAAAGATGTGTTGGTTAAGGCTTTGTTTGTTTCAATCTGCTTTAGTCTTGTAGGGTTAATCAATCAGAGATTGACTCTTAGCTAAGACTCCTTATCTCAGAAAATGATGACTCGAGATTTAATCATTTACATGAAAGTGTTTGTTTTGTCATTGTCAGATGATTTGCTTTGAGAGATGTCACAGTTCTCCCATCCTTTAAGACTTTGCTTTCATTTTACATGCACATTTAATACAAACTTTAATACAATTTAAGTTGCCAGTTATATTTTCAGTGACACTAAAGTCAGTGTTTCTTTTTGTATTTCAGCTGGTCGAGCATGTCTGCTCAGACTGTGTATCCAGCGACTGCTGGTATCTACATGCCTGTAGGTATCCCACTACCAGAGGTGGGTCACGACCTTCCCGAGCTGCCTCGGAATGATGTGGCCGCCCCTCAGCTGGTGATGCTAGCTAATGTGGTGGTATCATCAGAGACGTCCTCCTCAGACTACAATGCGGAAGAGAAACAAATGGTCGAACTCAAGACGGTTGGATGCAACAACTACTCTGACAGTGAGGAAGAGGGTGTCATCAGATACAGCCTTGACAATTCGGAGATATCTGAGGGCACGTACGCTGAACACGCCACTCAGGTTGAGCCAGAGGTGACAGAACGAGCAGTAGAGCATGTTGAAATGGAACGAGCGGAAGACCTTTCGAACCCGTCTGAAAACACCCCATCTGAATCCTCCCCAGCGGAAAAACGTAAGCGCACCCCAGTTGTTATCTTCGAATCCAACAAAAAGAAAAAGAAGCCTTTCTTTTGTAAACCCTGCCAGTACCAGGCTGAAAACGAGGAGGACTTCATTCACCATATCCGCGTTCACGGTGCCAAGAAAATGACGGTGGTAAATGGCGCGGGGGATTCTGATGACGATCTGGCCAGTGAGTCAGGCCAATCTCAGACACCAAACCCGGAAAATAGTGAAAGTTTGAGTAACTCCAAAGGCGTGATCCGCTGTGAGCGCTGTGGATACAACACCAACCGCTATGACCACTACATGGCACACCTTAAACATCATACTAAGGAGGGTGAAGACCAGAGAGTATTCAAGTGCACCATTTGCGCTTATACCACCATCAGTCAGTATCACTGGAAGAAACATCTGAGGAATCATTTTCCCAGCAAGCTTTTCACTTGCAACCAGTGCTCGTATTTTTCTGACCGCAAAAATAACTACATACAGCACATCCGGACCCACACTGGTACATCTAAAATTTTCCATTAAGTCTCAATTCATTATAAAGTTTAAGTTTACTTAGTGTCCTTTTATTGGAAATCTATGTGAAAAATAAAACATTTTATTTGAATGTTCTTTCAGGTGAGCGTCCGTTTCAGTGCATATACTGTGACTACTCCAGTTCCCAAAAAACTCATCTAACCAGACACATGCGAACCCATTCAGGTGAGTTTCTTGTCCGTCTGTTAAATTATTCTTATGCTGAAATTTATTTAGAGTGTATATAGTTACCATATTTTAGGATTTGTAATGTAATTTATTAAATTCCAGTACATGTTTTGATTTAATAAATCTGTTCTAAAACCTACTGAGCTGCTTTGTTCCAAGAAATGCAACATTTCAAGAGATTTAGCCAAATAAGAGCTAAGCTAATTACAGTTGAGGTCAAAAGTTTATATACACCTTGCAGAATCAGCAAAATATTAATAATTTTACCAAAATAAAAGGAATCATACAAAATGCATGTTATTTTTTTATTTAGTACTGATCTGAATTCAATATTTCACATAAAAGATGTTTACATGTAGTCCACAAGAGTAGTTGAATTTATAAAAATGACCCTGTTCAAAATTTTGCATACATTTGATTCTTAATACTGTGTTATTATCTGAGTGATCCACAGCTGTGCTTTTTTGTTTGTTTGTTTAGTGATAGTTGTTTGATAGTCCTTTGTTTGTCCTGAACAGTTCCACTGCCCACTGTTCTTCAGAAAAATACTTCAGGTCCCACACATTTTTTTTTGATCAAGTTTTTTTTTTTAAATCATTTTTGTGTATCTGAATACTTTCCAACAATGACTGTATAATTGAGATCCTTCTTATCACACTGAGGAGAACTGAGGGACTCATATCCAACAATTACCGAAGGTCCAAACGCTCACTGATGCTTCAGAAGGAAAGGGTGAATACTTTTGAATTTGAAGGTCAGGGTAAATTGAACTTATTTTCTCTTCTGGGAAACATAAATATCTTCTGTAGCTTCTGAAGGACAGTACTAAAATGAAGGGAAAGAAAAAAAAAAAAGATATTTAGGCAAAATAATAAAAAATGTCCACATCTTCATTCTGTTCAAAAGTTTACACCCCTGGCTCTTAATGCATAATTTTTCCTTCTGGAGCATCAGTGAGCATTTGAACCTTCTGTAATAGTTGCATATGAGTCCCTCAGTTGTCCTCGGTGTGTAAAGATTGATCTCAAAATCATACAGTCATTGTTGGAAAGGGTTCAAATACACAAACATGCTGAAAAACCAAAGAATTTGTGGGACCTGAAGGATTTTTTTTGAAGAACAGCAGGTAGTTTAACTGTTCAGGACAAACAAGGGACTTAACAACTATCACTAAACAAAAAAAAAACACAGCTGTGGATCATTCAGGTAACAACACAGCTGATTAAAAATCAAGTGTATGTAAACTTTTGAAAGGGGTCATCTTGTGGACTATATGTAAACATCTTTTATGTGAAATATCTTACACAAAATGCATGTTATTTTTAATTTAGTACTGACCTGAATAATTCCTCTTATTTTAATAAAATAAGTAACATTTTGCAGATTCTGCAAGGTGTATGTAAACCTCAACTGTATATGATATTTTAATAAGACTAAAAATACATAGCACACAAGATTGTTTTTTTTAAATAAACATCAACTTGTAGTGTATTCTAGGATATATTCTCTGTAAAATACTTGTAATGCTGCATTAGGTTTTAAAGTAGTTTGTTGTAGGGAAAAATCATGTGTATTACTTAGTTATACAAGTTTATAAAGTGAGTACTTATTTTTCAAGGCATTTTAGCAAGCTCTCTGGGTTTTGGGACAGAGCAAATGTGCTCAAGGCCTATGTTTTCATCTTGTCAATGATGTTTCTCTCTTTTGTTGCACTCCGTGGAGCCAGATGGCTTTGGATAAAATGGTACACGGTTTGTGGTATACAGAATGAATTAGAATGTGATTCTGTATTGTGATGTGTTTGCCTGTCTTTTATCTGTATCCCCCGCATGAGACTTGTGTCTGTGTTTCTCTCAAAATGTTGAAATAAAAGATTCATTGTTCAGCCTTGACCTTCTCCTTATGGTCTGTCTGGAATAGGTGAGAGGCCTTTCAAATGTGACAACTGCAGCTACCTGGCAGCCAACCAGCACGAGGTGACCCGCCATGCCAGACAGGTCCACAATGGACCCAAGCCCCTAAGCTGCCCCTACTGCCAATACAAGACAGCCGACCGAAGCAATTTTAAAAAGCATGTTGAACTCCATGTCAACCCTCGCCAGTTTCTTTGCCCGGTTTGCAAGTATGCTGCATCCAAGAAGTGCAATTTGCAGTATCACATCAAGTCTAGACACCCAGGATGCACTGATATCTCAATGGATGTATCAAAGGTAAGGCTTCGTGTAAAGAGGACTGACACGGATGAGATTTCGCCAAATAAGCTTGCGACAGACCAGTCTGGATCAAGGCGAAGCGAGGACAAACAGTTGGGAGAATTGGATGATGTTGAATCAGGTCCCATCAACCTCTCTATTAAGAAACCCACTAAACCCACCCCTGCTGTGGAGACAGAGTTAACTGACAAGACCGCAAAGAAAAACCCAGATGCCGTTGTGAAAGAAAAATCTGGAAAGCCAACCCAGCAACTCAATGAAAAAACTGCAGAGAAAAAGACCACGTCGAAAAACGAGGCGAAAGAGAAAAACAATAAGAAGGTTAAAGGAAAGACTTTGGTGAACATCACAGTGGCACAAACAGAGGGCTGCAATGACAAACAAGCTAGTAAAAAGGAAATGAAGAAGGTAGAGAAATCCCCCAAATCTGCTGAGAAAGTACCGAAAGGTCGTCCTAAGAAAGAGAAGCCATTGAAGGAAGTTATTGCGAAACATCAACCCATTGTTGAGGAGCAAAGGTTAGATTTGGACAAAGACAGACCAGACCTTCTAGATAAACAGCAGCAGCAAAATGAAAAAGAGGAAAGAGAGCGGCTAGAAAAGGAAAACAGACTGCTGAATGAGAAAGCGAAGGAGACTGAAGAGAAAGAAAGTGCAAAGGATTGCAAGAAATCTCAAACCAAGAAACCAAGCAAAAGGCAGACAAAAGTGTCAAAGGTCAACAGTAAAAAAGATTTACAGAGTACAGAAGCAACGCAAGAAGTCAGGACTAAACCTGTCAAAAGAAAAGCAGAGAACGTGAATGTACCAGCGGCTGGTTCTTCAAAGCGGGTCAAGCGTACAACGAAAGATACAGCCAAGCCATCAACAAGTTCTGCTGCCTCAGAGAGAAATCGCACCATACCTGAGGTCCTGCAGGCTATGAAGAGCAAAACCAAGAGTGCTGAGACAAGTGCAAACAAACCTGAGACGCGTGTCGTTGAACCTGAGAAGACCAGTGAAGTCCCAGAGAAGCTAAGCCCTCCAGAAAATGAAAAACAGCCTGGCACAGAAACACTGATGGACCAAACACAAGAGCAGACACCTACAGTAGTGACCTGTCAAGATGAGTCCACATCTGTTGTGGAGGAACTCCCAGCTCCATGCCAACCCCAATATCCAAACTCTGAACAACCTAAAGAAATCGAAAACAAGGTCTCACAAGAACCAAAAGAAATCCCAGATGTAGACAGCGGAAGTGAGATGCCATCACCTACTGACAGCGAGACCTCTCCGGGTTTCAGCCCAACTCTTGAACTCCCTGGTCCGCCCAATCACAAATCCACTGACGCGGAGGATGACGAAGGAATCCACAGTAACGATGGGGGAAGTGACATCAGCGATAGCGCCTCTGAAGGAAGCTACGACTCTGGTCTTAACGGACTGGCTGCTGCCACCGAAGGTGGAGAGAAACTTCCAGAGACTCCGACAGAAGAGCTCCCGTCCCCAACTAAACTGCTCAGTCACACCTGTATCTTCTGTGACCGTACCTTCTCTTTTGAGGTGGACTACCGTCGCCACCTGAACCGGCATTTAGTAAACGTGTATTACCTAGAGGGGGCGTCTCAGGCTGACAAGTAAGGGCAGTTTTTGTGTCCAAAACAGTTGATGAGGTTCTCCTAGACTTGGAACTGAACAACGCTTGTTCAGGTTGTAATACATCTTGCCGTGACGCAACAAATTGATTTCTTACCACAGTATTGTTTCCATTCAGAAATGAAATCTATTGTCATTTTGTGGTAGGATCCTATTGTTGAATCCAAACGAACTGAATCTTAGCTTAGTCATGTGCTCCATGACGAAATGATCGTCCTGTGTTTATTGTAACACTACTCAGAAGCATCGAAAAGGAGAACTGCTCTGAAAGCAAGTACACTTTCTCCCTCAATCCCTGCGGAGAGCTCAGATTAGCCAGACCCAGGTGGTCCAGCGCTGAATAGCCCTGAAGATAATGGGGCTTTCAGTGTCTTTGTGCTGTTCCACTCCACTGAAGCGCCTCCATCTCTGGTCAGCAAGAGACGGAGTGTGTGTTTAAAGCTGGCTAATGTCATTGTATTCAACTCTTTTGTTCCCTTTTACAGTTTAGAGAGCACTTGACAACTAACCATAATCTTACCTTTGAGGCTCCGTTTCACATAAGCTAAACATTTCTGTACACTTCATAGAAGTCTTTCTTTGATTACACTTACTCCCTTTTATGGAAAGTAGTGTGTAGTTTGTAATGTTTGCAGAATAGTAGTTTCTTTTCTGTCTTTGTACATTTTTTACACTTGCATTGTAACAATTAATCTTTTATGTCTATTTTCTGGAAATATTTCAATTTCATGCTCAGTCCAAAGATTTTGATGCTTTTGTTTGTATATAAACTGTACATATTTTTCTTTCTTATTTGCTCTTCGGTGCCTCAGACAATCAATTTGAGCATTTTAATCCATTTCTCAGATATTTAGATCTTATTTACCTTCAAATGATTATCTTTTCTGTGTATTTTACCCAAGCAACATTCCCTTTCACATATCAAATTGATTATCTGCTTCGAAAATCTGTTTATCCAAAGTTTATGTAATCATATTGAACTGACTTTTTGTTTTTTTGTATGAGTGTGAATGTTGTTGTTGCCACAACCCTTGTACGTTAGTAATTTTGCCATGTTATTGTCTAAAAAAGAAACAAATACTGTAAGAGAAAAAGTTATAGAAATAAATCACTTTTAGTGCATTAAGTGCAATACTGAATTTTTGGAGACATCACCAAAGCAAGATGGTAGTTGATCGAGTTTGTAGGAGCAAAATCAGAGGCCTCAGATGGAAAAGTAGAAAACTTACTATCCACAGGTACCCCAGTGCCCCTGAGAAACTGCACTCTTGGACGGTTAGATACTTTATCACTGTAAATTTGTCCTTTATCACTTTTTTTTGTGTCAAGCACTGCCTTTTTTTGCTTTTCTTCTTTAGAATAGCATGTTGCCAATTTACATCTCAGATTGTGCCATTTATCCACCTTTGTAATCAAGTGTGTGACCGTCATTTTCCATTTCCTTGTAAAAGTAGTCAAATTATATTGGTTGAAATGTTATAATGTTGACCCTTGATATGGCTTTCTATGAATTATCTAAAAAACTGTTTACTATGTGACCTGTATGTTTAGCTGTAGATGTTTCAATAATAAAAAAAAAATCTTGCCACAGATTTTGGTCTTTTTTCATTTGAAGGACATTTTAAAATGTCAGTATATAAACATTCATTTAGACATTTTAGTATAAAAACAATACATTAATAGAAACTGTATATTTATAGCAAATAAGCAGTACATTCAGTTCAGTCGGAACAATATTTTAAAGACCAAATGCTTCTGAGATATCAAAAGAAACAGCAGCAACATTTCAGTTTTTCTTTCTCACTTTGAGCCTCTCAGCAGCTTTCACAGACAGACCAGTGTCTACCAGCGCCTGTGGTTTTCTCGTCTTGTAGGCGGGAGTTTTGTTGATTCTTTGTCCTTTCAGATTCACGACGTGGGGCAGTAAAGGCGGGGTGCGCAAACATAGTCCTGCTGCTTCAGGGGCGTGAGTCCTCAACAACAGCTGATCTCCTTTGGCTGCTGTCACAGCAACCCAGCCTGAAAGACGAAAAAAAAAAAAAAAAAATGAACATAAATTTAAGTTACTTTAAATATATATATATATTTTAGTATTTTGAGGCCTGGCTGGCCACATCTTTAAGACTTGGTCATGAGACAAAGCCTTACAAAATCTAAACGGCTAATAAAATGTAGAAAATGACAAAATCTGGAAAGGTGGCAGATACCGTGATCAATAGAACTGCTTGTAAGTCATTCAAAAAAAATTACCTGCTGATGAGATCTTTATGTCGGTGATTGCAGTGTTGCAGCCCTGCCCCTGGAGTTCAAAGTCTTGTCCAACAAGTGGTGGAAAAGTTTTCATGCGCTCTTCACCACCAGATGGGACCTTGCCACAAAACAATGTAGATGTTTTGAAATGTTTCTTGAGCTCCAATTAGCATATTAGTCTGGTTTCTTAAAGGATCATGTGACCCTGAAGAGTAATAACTGCTGTTAAAAGAGAAGTTCACGTACAGAACAAAGATTTACAGATAATGTACTCACCCCCCTTGTCATCCAAGATGTTCATGTCTTTCTTTCTTCAGTCGTAAAGAAATTGTGTTTTTTGAGGAAAACATTTCAGGATTTTTCTCCATAGAGTGGATGTCTATGGTGCCAGTGAGTTTGAATATCCAAAATGCAGTTTAAATACAGCCTCAAAGAAGGACGGGTTTTATCTAGCGAAACAGATCAGTTATTTTCTTTTTAAAAAAAAAAATAAAATTTACATACTTTTTAACCTCAAACGCTCATCTTGTCTAGGTCTGCCTGAACTCTGTGTATTCCGGTTCAAGAGAGTTAGGGTATGTCGAAAAACTCCCATCTCATTTTCTCCCTCAACCTCAAATCGTCCTAGATCACTGCAGAAGTGTTTACAAAGTGAACATGCAAAGAAGATCAAACACCTTTTGCAAAAAAATGAGTTTTGCAACATACCCTAACTATTTTGAATCAGAAAAAACTGTTCTGGCAGACCTAGACAAGATGAGCGTTTCAGGTTAAAAAGTATATAAACTGTAATTTTTTTTTAGAGAATATGACCCATTGTTTCGATACGAGTGTAACACTCTTCTTCCTTGGCTGGGATCGTTCAGAGCCCTTTGAAGCTGCATTTAAACTGCATTTTGGAAGTTCAAACTTGGGTGGCAATATTGAAGTCCACATTATGGAGAAAAATCCTGAAATGTTTTCCACAAAAACCAATTTCTTTACGACTGAAGAAAGAAAGACATGAACATCTTGGATGACAAGGGGGTGAGTGCATTATAAACGTAAATTTTTCTTCTGGAAGTGAACTTCTCCTTTAAAAATACAAATGTATTCATTTATACATACTGCTAGAAGGATATTCCCAGCATGTTTCTCGTAGATTGCATCAGCCTTGTCCAAACTGGTGATATGAACTGGGATACGATTTGAAGCAACAACTGTTAACCAGCATGAGCTTTTCCCCTAGAGAGAGTAAAAGAGTCATCTTGGTGCGGGACAGATATAGCAAAAGATTGTTTTCATATGTCATATGGACTCTTACCTCTAAATAATCAATGCGTGCCAAAGCCCCCAAAAATAAAACCATTCCAGGGTTCATTATAAATGTTCTAGGTGTAATGGCCTGTGTAGGAACCACCAGCTTCACTTCTTGCTCATTCAACAAGTTGAGAACCTGGAAAGTTACATTTTCATTCAAATCCTTTTTAATTATTGTAATTATGAACATAATTATATCGCATTATGCGAGTACAGTTTGAATAGGGAGACTCACGTCATGTTCTTTCATGATGCCTGGGGTGTCATAGAACCAGTGTGCATCTTTGATTTCATTGTAGGTGAGCTCTGCATCTGTGGAGGAGTCTGAGGATGGATCCTTTTTAACATCTTCCTCCAGGTCTTCTCCAAAGCTCAGACTGTCAGGATCAAATTCGACAAGAGTTTTCTTGGATGGCTGATTTGCTTGGAATGTCCTCCCAATGTGACCTAAAAAATAAAAAACAACATTTGGTTTTTGACTACCGAAAATATGTAATATTCAACAATCTGAATCCCCATATCTCTGGGACTGAACGATGTGGGGCCTTAAAAATGAAGATTCCAAAAAAAGTTACTTAAGAACTAGAATCTAAAGTCATATTGCGATATTTTTAATACTTCTTAGTTATAGGCAAGCAAACTTTGGAAAAGGAGTATTTATGGCACTCAGGTATGTTCAATGCAATTGTTTTGACAGAAGGAAATGAGATACATTTCTAGTTTTAACATTATTTGTTTTTCAGACATTTCTCTGTAACAAAAAACAAGTATCATCTGTATAAGTTACCCACATTTGGTTTTTGACCACTGAAAAGGTGTACAATTTAATGATTTACTCCTGAAGCCATATTGACATTCCAACATCTCTGGAACTGAACCATACAGGGGCTTAAAAATTAAGATCCTAAAAGGAAAGTTTGCTAAGACCCAACATATGAAAGGGCATTAAGATATATTCAATACTTCTTCAGTTACATCCATGCAAACATTTGAGGAAGAACTTGAAAAAAAGTGCTCTTTCTCAATTTTTGAATGCTCAACAGTGGCACATAATGCAACAAAGATTGCTAAAGTCAACAGATTTTACTAACAAACCTGCCAATCTCTGTGAAAAAATAACATGATGATGCTGCCATCTTTCCAAAGTCATTTTTACACCAATGAAATCTGGTTCTTAAATCTCAGGTGACAAAATAGTGGATTAATCAGTAAATACACTTACATGGCAGTCAGTATTTTAGTTTTCATTACTAAACATGTTTTATATTTCTCCAAATTGTTTTTGCAAAAATGTGAGTTTTTGAAATTATATATATATATATATATATATATATATATGTATGTATGTATATGTGTATATATATATATATATATATATATATATATAAAATACACATAATATATTTAAACAAACTTGCAAACTCACCAACCAAGTATCCCTGCTTGCTAAACTGGATGATTCTCTTCAGCTCTTCAGGATTCATGTCGTCCTCTGTCATATGAGAAGCCTGTTTCAGTCTCTCCGCCCGCCTGAACATCCGGTAGGGGGTCGGATTGATGATGGGAAACTTCAACAGATTTAACGTTGTTCCTAGATTTACAGTGGGCAGATAAATGTGTTTTCAATCATGATTCAATCATTCAGCAATGCACAACACATTCCTAAATGACTTGTGGTCAAGCAAACTACATAAAAAGCTCTTTGTTCTTGTTTTAGTACTTGAAACACTCCTCACTTATACACACCACTGGTCAAAAATTTGGAATATTTTTTATGCTCTCTTAGGCTCACCAAGAATTGAGGACAAGGAGTCTGACAACAGCGAGTGCTCTGCACAGAGATCTGATCTCATCATCATCCAGTCAGAGACGTTGCCACAATTCTTCTGGATTTACTCTGTTTCAGTTTGTTCTGTGTCTTCATGTCATTCCAGATAGACTGGATGATGATGAGATTAGATCAGTGTGGAGCACTGGCTGTTGTCAGACTCCTTGTGCAAACAAAAATCTCACTAGATTATTACAATTAATGGCAAACAGAATGTTTGGAAATGTAAACCGATATTTTTTACTGACACACTACAGCAAAAGATAGAAACAACTTACTTTAAACCACTTTTGAGCTGGTGAAAATACTAGTGGCCTAAAACTTTTGCACAGTACTGTATATTGCAAAATTTAATTTATTCCTGTGACGCAAACCTGAATTTTCAGCATCATTACTCAGGTCTTCACAGTCACATGATTCTTCAAATATCATTCTAATGTGCTGATTTGTTGCTCAGGAAACATATTTTATCATCATCAATATTGCACATAGTTTTGCAGATTAATATTGTTTGAAAACTGTGACCCTTTAGGACTCTCCATGAACTGAAATTTGAAAAGAACAGCATTTACTTGAAAATTAAACCATTTTGCAACATTATAAATATCGTTACTGTCACTTTTGATCAGTATAATACATCATGTTTTATCATTTTTATTTTTTTTTATCTATTTACCTCAAACTTTTGAATGGTAGTGTATCATGGTTTCTACAAAAATACTGATCATCAAGAACTCTTTTTAACATTGATAATAAGAAGTGTTTCTCAAGCATCAAATTAGCACATTGGAATGATTTCTGAAAGGAATTAAAAACCTTAATTATTCCAAACTTTTGGCCGGTAATGTATTTGTAAAACAGGTTTGCAAAAATTTAATTAGTAAAAAAAAAAAAAATAAAAAACACAGCTGTGGATCATTCAAGTAACAACACAGTATTAAGAATCGAGCAAATGTAATTTTTTTAACAGGGTCATTTTTATAAATTCAACTATTATTTTCTTTATGTAAATGTTTTTTTGTGTGAAATATTCAGGTCATGACGAAAAAAACTAACATGCATTTTATATGATCCCTCTTATTTTGGTTAAATAATTAACAATTTGTAGATAACAAGATTTGATAGATTTGCAAGGTGTATGTAAACTTTTGACCTCAACTGTATTTACTTATTAAAGCCAATATTTAGCTTAATTCCTGACCAGTTATCTTAAATGCAATATCTCACCAGGCCATGGAGATATAGTAGCTTTATGGATCACATCTGAAGCTCTGGATTTGCAATAATCAGATTCCAGCAGAGTATTAAACAGCGTGGATTTGCCAGCATTGGCCGTCCCAACCAAATACACATCTCCTTTGTACTTCCAGGTTGACTGCAGTCTTGTTATAAGGTTTTCTATACCATATCCTGTTTTGGCACTGATGAGGTGGATGTCTTTGTTATCACTAGTAGAAATGCCCATGCTGGCACAGTATGCCTTCAGCTGACGTTTGATACGCTGCAGGTAATTCTCAGCATCTCCAGGCAGCAAGTCTATTTTATTTCCCAAAATCACAATGTGCTTATTCTTCCCAACAAGCTCTGGAAGGTCTGGGATGATGGAGTCAGGGAGATCCAGAAGATCCACTATCAGCAGCACCAAAGCCTTCTCTGATTTAATTCTCTTGACAATCGCTCTGTACTCCTCTTTAGACATGGTGACGTTCAAAGCTTTCTGGTGGTGATTGATTAAATAGCATCTCTGACATATTGCCTTCTTCAGTTGGTCCTCTTCAACTAACACTTTGAACTTCTCACTTGGCAGGTAACCTGGGATTTCAGGGTCCGTACAGTGCATGAGGGCCCCGCAGCCGGAGCAACAGGTATCACTGACTGCCGCGTCCACATCAGGAGTGCCATAGATCTTTTGTTGCTTTTTAACCTTTTTTGACTTGGTGCGTCTTTCTAGTGGGAATCCTTCATCGTGAAACTCAATCAAAGAGTTTTCCTCCACTTCAGACTTTGCAGAACTCTTTAAATGATTCATGTGCATTTCCAGTCCTCTAAGGTGCATGTAATTGCTATGTTTTTCATGCACTGGCTTTGGTTCTGCATTGCTTGTGAGATTATGCAAATGAAGATGATCTGGCAGTTCATCATCTTTATTGTCCACTGGTTCATCAAAGTCCGGGAACACAAATTGTTCTTGTTTTTGTGGCTCCACTAAAGTGTATAATTCCTTAGGTGGATTTGATGCTGGTTCTCTAGCTCCTTTTTGAGTGCTGTATCTCAGACTTATGAATGATCTGCACCTCCCTTGTGTGCCCAAATGGGTTGCCCAGTCCTTTGATATTAAGCTGGAAACAAATGACCGTCGAAGCAGCAAAATCTCTTCATGCTCCCTTGACAGCCACGGTCTTGAAACATGTTTTAAACAAGTACGAGCGTAAACCTGGAATGACGATGATCCTAAAAACTTGTACATTATTACAGTAAGCAGCAAAATATGTTAAGAGAACAGTAACATTGCTACAGTTTATACAACCTTGAAAAACAACGAACCCACGTGAGTGAACGGAGAGCCACCATATCGCTGGTGTAATATACGTCACCGGAAACATTTTTGCACAAATAATAATACGTAAAACATTTTAGTTTTTATTTAACATATGTTACTTAGCATCTACACCAAGAATAAATAGATCATAAATGCGTAAATTAATGTAGATAAATGTAATAATATCACTTGCCTCGGAAGTGACGTATAATTCCGCAGCCGTTGTGTTGTTCATAGCGGCTCAGACATAAAGCGCCGTGGAGTGAGGCGCGCAGTTAACAGCTTTTTTAATTGAATCAGAAATAAGGCTATTCAACAGCAAACATCATGTATGATCAAGACGAAGGTATGTGTGGGAAATATAAGTGTAATGTGTGTTTCTTTTTTGTTTTATTATATTGAAATGTGCAGTTAGATACTATAGTTTCAAGCGTTAACATAACGTAACCGGCTAACAGGCTAACGCTAGCTTTGTCGCAAATAGGCAAGTTAAGCGAAACTAACTAACTTTCAGTATTACAAGTTTAGGGTTTATATCTCAAGCAAGTATTGAACGTATGTTTTCCATTTTAAAGTGGATAGAAAGAATGCTAAGATAATGAATTTGTTCGTAAGCATGATTTGTCAGCTAACGTGTACAGTGTTGTTGTTACACTTTTTGCCCTAGATCAGCTCTTTGTGTAGGTATATAACTTAAAGTTTTGTAATTATTGTAGATATCCAATATGATGAAGATGATGATGAAATCACCCCTGATCTGTGGCAGGAGGCCTGTTGGATTGTTATCAGGTAATTCCGCTAAAGAAAGAAATAGTCATTGCATTTGTGCTCGAGTTTGTGTAACTTTAATTACAGCAAATATATATATATATATATATATATATATAATATAGACGACCAGTCAAAAGTTTTTTAACAGTAAGATTTTTATTATTATTATTTTTTAAAGAAGTCTCTTCTCCTTACCAAGCCTACATTTGTTTGATCCAAAGTACAGCAAAAACAGTAAAATTTTGAAAAATATTTTTAGTTTAAATGTTTTTTAAAATGTAATTTATTCCTGTGATTTCAACGCTTCATTTTTAGCATCATTATTACAGTCACATGATCCTTAAGAAATCATTCTAATATTTGATTTGCTTCTTAAAAAAACATTTATTATTATTATTATTATTATTATCACTATTATTATGCTAAAATCAGCTGAGTTGATTTTTTTTTTTTTTTTTTTGTTTCTTTGATTAATAGAAAGTTTAGAAGATCAGGATTTATCTAAAATAAATCTCAATTTAAAGCATCCTTGCTAAATAAAGTATTAATTTCTGTAATCCCCTCACCCCAAAAAATTATACTGACTCCAAGCTTTTGAAAAAGTATTCAAATAAAAAGCAGTTATTTTAAATAGTAAAAATATTTCACAATATTACTGCTTTTGCTGTATTTTGGGTCAAATAAATGTGGGTTTGGTGAGCAAAAGAGAACTCTTCAAAAACATAAAAAAATCTTACTGTTTATAAACTTTTGACTGGTAGTGAATATATTATGGAAACTATAATGCATCTTATAAGTAAGAGGTATCTTAAACTTTATTAATAGTTTTAGCTTAGCTTATTTCTTGTCTTGCTCCTCTTTCCAGCTCATACTTTGATGAAAAAGGTTTGGTGCGACAGCAGCTGGACTCATTTGATGAGTTCATTCAGATGTCTGTGCAGAGGATTGTGGAGGATGCTCCACCCATTGACCTGCAGGCCGAGGCCCAGCACACATCTGGAGAGGTGGAAGAACCGGTGAGTTGCTGAAATCTGTGCCTGCTATCATGTGTGTTTACGAGACTCTCTAAAATGAATTAACTGTTTTTCATTTGTTTTTGTTTTTGTTTTTCTGCAGCCTCGGTACCTACTAAAGTTTGAGCAGATCTACCTGTCCAAACCCACTCACTGGGAAAGAGATGGTGCTCCCTCACCTATGATGCCAAACGAAGCCAGACTCCGAAATCTCACGTGAGTACCTCATCGTGCCTTCAGTGTTTGAGAGCTGTTTAAACCTGCTTTCAAACACTAGTGTAGTTGCTGATCTTTATATGGCCAAAAAGTAAGATGACATTCTGATAGCTTGAAATGAAAATCAATAAGATCTTTGTAACAGTAAATTAGAATACTTACATAATGCTTATAAATATCAGTTGTCATTCTATATCTGCCAGTAATGTCTTACAATGTCTTAATAAGACATTGACTTGCACTTAAGTGTTTAGTTTTTTAAAAGCTCTGTAGTTTTTATTTTGGGGGCAAAACATGCGTAATGCAGTGCAGTGTAATGATTGTGAGATGGGCAAATAAACATTCATCACAAGCCTGATGTATCACATTTGATATTTGATACTTTTAACATTTTTATAAAAATGATGTATGGATAATTACATAAACTTAAGTTGTTTTAGTAGAGTATGTGTTCGTCTGGAAGTATTACTGTCAATTTAAGTTATTCTTACATTTATTGCAAAAAAATCAATATACAGTAGATTTTATAATTTTTTTTAGAATTGCACTAAAAGCCCTTTTACTTGTTTTAAAGTATGAACTATCAAACAGTTTTGATTATTTTGATACAGACCTTAGAAATGTAGTTGCAGAATTAAGTTGCTTGAATCTGTGTGAACTTCATATTTGTCCCACATATTTAAGAGAAGCAGGTGTAGCTTTTATCACGTGCTGTATCTGAATGTGCGCTGTGACTTGCAGGTATTCTGCCCCTCTGTATGTGGATATCACAAAGACCATCATAAAGGATGGGGAAGAGCAACAGCAGACACAGCATCAGAAAACATTTATAGGCAAAATTCCCATCATGCTTCGTTCCACGTACTGTCTTCTGAGCGGCCTGACAGATCGTGATCTTTGTGAGTTGAACGAGTGCCCACTGGACCCTGGAGGCTACTTCATCATCAATGGTTCAGAGAAGGTCCATTCTTTAAAGCATTTTACATCTTTTGAATTTTATTTCAACAGTATGATTTCGATTAAACGTAATGCATTCTGTCATTTCTACAGGTCCTGATTGCTCAAGAGAAGATGGCCACTAACACAGTGTATGTGTTTGCCAAGAAAGACTCCAAGTATGCTTACACAGGAGAGTGCAGGTCATGTCTGGAAAACTCCTCCAGACCCACCAGCACCATCTGGGTCAGCATGATGGCCCGTGGAGGGCAGGTCAGTATCTGTGGATCATGAGCAAGTATTCTGAGCCAAGTTTAGTGGTTTTTGGGTTCATTAACTCTTTGGTACAGAATCTTATGCAAATATTTCTTCTGCATCCAGGGAGTAAAGAAAAGTGCCATCGGCCAGAGGATTGTTTCCACTCTGCCGTATATCCGGCAGGAAGTACCCATCATCATTGTATTCCGTGCTTTGGGATTTGTGTCCGATAGAGACATCCTGGAACATATCATCTATGACTTTGATGATCCTGAGATGATGGAAATGGTATGTTTTCTTTTGTGTTCACCCAAAAATGAAAATTCTGTCATTAACTACTCACCCTCATGTCGTTCCAAACCTGAAACCGGAGAAATCCGAGAGCTCTGCTTTCTGTGACGTGATCATGGTAGGACCCTTGTTGTCTGTGGAGGGTCAGATAGTTCCCAGATTTCATGAAAAATATCTTAATTTGTGTTCTGAAGACTTTACGAGTTCGGAACCACATGAGGATGTGGTTAATGACAGAATTTAATTTTTTTGTTTTTTTTCATTTGTAATCATTTGTTTACTAGAGGTTTATTTCAGAAGCACCATTTTGTTTGTGATTCAGCTCAAGAATATTAACAACATTCTTTGTTTTTTTCCACAGGTGAAGCCGTCTTTGGATGAGGCTTTTGTGATTCAGGAGCAAAATGTGGCTCTGAACTTCATTGGCTCCAGAGGGGCCAAACCTGGTGTCACCAAAGAGAGAAGAATCAAATATGCTAAGGAAGTTTTGCAGAAGGAGGTGTTGCCACATGTTGGTGTATCAGATTTCTGCGAGACCAAGAAAGCATATTTTCTAGGGTAAAACACCACTATGATTTTATCCTATTGTCTGTAGCTTTTTAAATAAAAAAAAAGTGATATTGTGAAATATTATTACAATTTAATGTAACTGTTTTACATTTTAAAATATAGTTAAATCTGATTTTTTTTTAGTAGTGTCATGACCTTTCAGAAATCTTTCTGATATCATAGCTAATATAATTTTTGTGGAAACCGTGTTTATTGTGTGTAATATAATTAAATACTGTTTGCTTTCTCTGTTTAGTTACATGGTTCACAGACTATTGTTGGCCGCTCTGGGCAGACGAGAGCTGGATGACAGAGATCATTATGGTAACAAGAGGCTTGATCTTGCTGGACCTCTGCTTGCGTTCCTTTTCAGAGGGTAAGAATCACACATTCATTAAACATTCAAGATGCATTAATTAAATAATGCTTGTGCATGTTTCAAGATGAAAATTACTTCCAGAGTTGAAATCTACGTGTCTCTGTTTTTTCCAGAATGTTCAAGAATCTGCTGAAGGAGATCAGGATCTATGCACAGAAGTTTATTGACAGGGGGAAAGACTTTAATCTCGAGCTGGCCATTAAGACTCGCATCATTTCTGACGGACTCAAGTACTCTCTGGCCACAGGCAACTGGGGGGATGTAAAGAAAGCCCATCAGGCCAGAGCTGGAGTGTCTCAGGTAAGTTCAGATATGCTTTCTTTTGTGTTTACACTCACTCACAGTTAATAGAATTTCAAGGTTCTCAATTGCTCACACATTCTCACTGACTTTTTATATACAAAGGTGTTGAACCGGTTGACCTTCGCTTCCACTCTTTCCCATCTGCGCCGTGTGAACTCTCCTATAGGACGAGATGGCAAACTGGCCAAACCCAGGCAGCTTCATAACACACTGTGGGGTATGGTGTGCCCTGCTGAGACCCCAGAGGTAGAACACTTGAATACTAGTTTGCATATAACCTTCAAACCAAACCCAAGTTTTCAATGAAGTAATTAATTTTACTTCATCTTATTTTGTTCCAGGGCCATGCTGTAGGTTTGGTGAAGAATCTAGCGCTCATGGCCTACATTTCTGTGGGATCTCAGCCATCCCCCATCCTGGAGTTCTTGGAAGAGTGGAGCATGGAGAACCTGGAAGAAATCTCACCTGCTGCCATTGCTGAGTGAGTGTTATCCTGTTCTATAGGGGGCAGCACGACACAGCTGAAATCAACCGGCTTCACAAACATTTTGATTTCACAATGATGTTCTTTTTTTTTTTTTTTTTTTTTTTTTTTTTTTTTTTGGCTTTCTTTGTTTATAAATTCATAGTCAATCACTTCATTGAATTTATACAATATGATTGTGGTTCTTCCTTTAGTGCAACTAAGATTTTTGTGAATGGCTGCTGGGTGGGTATTCATAAGGATCCCGAGCAACTGATGAACACACTGCGGAAACTGAGGAGACAGATGGACATCATTGTGTCTGAGGTATGGCATTATTTGTGCACTACTCTAGTTTAATGTGCACCATCATTATTCAGTGTACGGCACCTAACTGATCTTGTTTTTATTGTGATCTAGGTGTCAATGATCAGAGATATTCGTGAGAGGGAGATCAGGATCTACACAGACGCTGGTAGGATCTGCCGTCCGCTGCTTATTGTAGAAAAACAGAAACTACTTCTAAAGAGAAGACATATTGACCAGCTCAAAGAGAGAGAGTACAACAACTACAGGTACATACCTTTGTGAAAATATCTGCTTTTAGAATCTTACCGTTCCTTAAACAGAGTATCTGTTTCTCATGTAGTTGGCAGGATCTGGTAGCCAGTGGTGTGGTTGAATATATTGACACGCTAGAGGAGGAGACGGTTATGTTGGCCATGACCCCCGATGACCTTCAGGAGAAGGGTGTGGCTTATTGTTCCACCTACACACATTGTGAGATCCATCCATCCATGATTTTGGGCGTCTGTGCATCTATCATTCCCTTCCCTGATCACAACCAGGTACCTCCCCACATATTACCTGTATGATATTGTAGATTTATTAATTTTTTAGAGGTTTTTAACATTTGCAAACCCAAATATAATATTTAATTTAAAAATGTTTTAGTATAACCATTTGTATTTGAACAAGTTCCATAATATAGCATCTAAACGATACATTGTCCTGTCTACAGTCTCCCAGAAACACGTACCAGTCTGCTATGGGTAAACAAGCCATGGGAGTTTACATCACCAACTTCCATGTACGTATGGATACCCTGGCACATGTGCTCTACTACCCCCAGAAACCCCTTGTCACGACTCGTTCCATGGAGTACCTGCGCTTTAGAGAGCTGCCGGCAGGTAATCTATTTTTTACATTGAACAATAGAACCACGTCTGTTTTTAAACTACCGTTCAAAGATTTGGGCTCAATGAGACTTATTATTATTATTATTATTATTATTATTATTATTATTATTATTATTATTATTATTAATAAATATTTTTGTAAAGAAATTAATACTTTAATTCAGCAAGGATTCATTAAAGTGATCAAAAGTGGCAGTAAAGCTATTTATAATGACACAAGATTTACGTTTTAAATAAATACTGTTCTTTTGAACTTTCTATTCATCAAAGAATTCAGAAGAAGTGTCTGTTAGGTACAACTGTTTTCAACATAAGATATATTTTTTTCGAGCATCAAATCATAATATAAGAATGATTTCTGAAGGATCGTATGACACTAAAGACTGGAGTAACGTCTGGTGGAAAAATTTGTTTTGCTGTCACATAAATAAATTACTTAATCAAATATAACAATTATTTTCACTCATTTTAAATGGTAATATTTCATAATATTATTGTTTACTGTGTTTTTGATCAAACAAATGCTGCTCTGGTGAGCATAAACAAAATCTCCCCAAACTCAGTCTTGTCAACTGTGTTGTGTAAATGATTCAGAAATCATTTAATTTCAACAACGGTTACATTTTTCTTAAAAGGTATCAATTCCATTGTGGCTATTGCATCATATACTGGATACAACCAGGAAGATTCTGTCATCATGAACCGTTCGGCTGTGGATCGTGGATTCTTCAGGTATTGGATTCTAGGTTTCAGCTGGTGAAATTGTAATGTGAAACATACTTAAAATTCTTTTTTGTAACAAAGTTCCTGTTTTGATTAAAATGTGTCATTTCAGGTCTGTGTTCTACCGCTCATACAAGGAACAGGAATCTAAGAAGGGCTTTGACCAGGAAGAGATCTTTGAGAAACCCACTCGAGAGACCTGTCAAGGTGCAATTCTAGTGTTTAACTTAACTAGACACAACGCTGCATGTTTGCAGCATCATATGTGACCCTGGACCACAAAACCAGTCAAGAGTAGCACAGATATATTTGTAGCAATAGCCAACAATGTATGGGTCAAAATGATCAATTTTTCTTTTATGCCAAAAATCATTAGGATATTAAGTAAAGATCATGTTCTATGAAGATATTTAGTAAATTTCCTACTGTAGATATATCAATTTAATTTTTGATTAGTAATATGCATTGCTAAGAACTTAATTTGTACAATTTTTAAAGGCAATTGTCTCAATATTTTTTTTTTTTTTTTTTTTTTTTTTTTTTTTTTTTTTGCGCTGCACCCTCAGATTCCAGATTTTCGAATAGCTATATCTCGGCCAAATACATCGTGTCCTAACAAACCATACATCAAGGGAAAGCTTATTTATTCAGCATTCAGATGATGTATAAATCTCAATTTCAAAAAATTGACCCTTATGACTGGTTTTGTGGTCCGTGTTCACGTATAATAAAAAATTAAGTCAAGTCAGAAAATATGTCCAATGAGTCTTTAGTTTGAATATTGTTTTGTAATGTTGTTGACATTCGCTGTAAGCCTTAAGATAAACATGTAGAAGTGGTGCATTCTTGATGTTTTATCATCACTTTTAGTTAGAACATGGTGTGACAGGCGTTCTGCATAAGGTATATTGTTATCATTTCGGTTTCTCTTTTATCCTCTAAAGGCATGCGACATGCCATCTATGACAAGTTGGATGACGATGGTTTGATTGCTCCCGGTGTACGTGTGTCTGGCGAGGATGTTATCATTGGTAAAACTGTAACTCTTCCTGAGAATGATGATGAGCTGGATAGCACCAACCGTCGCTACACAAAGAGAGACTGCAGCACGTTCCTGCGCACCAGTGAAACCGGAATTGTTGACCAAGTCATGGTCACCCTAAACCAAGAGGGCTACAAGTTCTGCAAAATTAGGGTGTGGATTGATTTTACTCTGATTGAGGTTTATTTTGTCAATCTTTAAACACTGTTCCAAGTGCATAAATGTAAATTTTTCATTTTGCAAACATTGTGCAGGTCCGTTCAGTTCGTATACCCCAAATTGGAGACAAGTTTGCCAGTCGTCACGGTCAAAAGGGTACCTGCGGTATCCAGTACAGACAAGAGGTAAGTGTGCACTATTGCACAGAAGTATGGAAGCTGGTAAAGTTATTGTATGTTTTTGAAAGACGTCTCTTATGCTCACCAAGGCTGTGTTTATTTGGGAAAAATAGTAAAACAGTAGTATTATGAAATAATATATTACAATTTACAATAACTGTTTTCTGTTTTAATATATTTTTCAGTGTAATTTATTTTTGTGATGCAAAGCTGAATTTTCAGCAGCTATCATGGCAGTCTTCAGTGTCACATAATCCTTCAGAAATCATTCTAATATGCTGATTTGCTGCTTAAGAAACATTTCTTATCAGAAATCAGTTGTTCTAATTAATATTTTATATGAAGATTTTTTTTTTTATTCAGAATTCTTTGAATTAATGTAATTCAAAAAAAAAAAAAACTTTTACTGACCCCAAACGTCTGTACGGAAGTATATAATAGTGGATGTGATGCTGCAGTGCTCATTTTTAATGTCAGTGTTGTTAAATGTGTATTCCAGCTTTGTTTAGACTAGCCTGTAGTTAAAGGTCTGTACACAGGATGTGGCTCTTAAGCAGTTCCTGATAGCAGAGCGACTCACAGCTGAAGGCTTTGTAAACAGTCACCCAAAAACCCAAATGCAGATGAAGTGCGTGTCTGACTTGAGCTGCGAATTTCTCCCATTAGGACATGCCATTCACATGTGAAGGAATCACTCCAGATATCATCATCAACCCTCACGCCATCCCCTCCAGAATGACAGTCGGCCATTTGATCGAGTGCCTGCAGGGGAAGGTACTTTGGTTCTGTTCTTCTTTCTAACCCTACATATCTTGCTTGTCTTTCAACTCGTTGTCTATGTTTAGCGACAGATGTTTATTCTGGAAACATGTGTTTGCACACATGCAATTCAAAGATCCTCCAGCTAAGCCATGTTGGGATGTTTGGCCCTTTGTAAGGAAGGATCTTTTACAGAATTGAACAATTCTGCTTCCCCTTTTAATGATTCCTTTTTTTGTAATGATTACATCTTTTAGGTAATATATATAATTTATATTTATACACAAAACATAAATGCACACATTTAAAAAATGCACACATAAAAAAAAAAAAAAAAAAATATATATATGTCCTGGCTCTTTCAAGCTTTATGATGGTAGTGAAGGGGCATTAAAATTTTAAAGTCCAATAAAGCGCGTTCATCCATCATAAAAGTGCTCCACATGGCTCCAGGGGGTTTATAAAGGCCTTCTGAAGCGAATTAATGCGTTTGTGTAAGAAAAACATCCATATTTAAAACTTTATAAACCGTAATCTCTAGCTTCCGCTAACTGTCGTACTCGCATTCACTAGAGTGGCATTCCAGTAGATGATGTAGGATGTAGAACCAGTTTCCTCTTGGTTTATATCAACATTATTCTTAAATCCTTGTTTTGTACTTCTGACTCATGAACGATGCACTTCTGCATTTGTGACCTCTCAACGGAGCCACGTCCTACGTGAATGTGTGTACGACAGTTAGCGGTAGCTAGAGATTATGGTTTATAAAGTTGTAAATATGGATATTTATTTATTTTTAACCCACCAGAGCTGTGTGGAGTTCTTTTTATGATCGATGGATTGGACTTCAAAATTTCAACAGCCATTCACTGCCATTATAGATCTTATAAGTCAGGACATTTTTAATATATCTCTTATTGTATTCATCTGAAAGAAGAGTCATATACACCTAAAATGGCTTGAGGTTGAGTAAATCATGGGGTAATTTTACTCATTAGTAGAAAGATAAGTAGAAAGAGTGTTGACAAAATGAGATGTCATTCTTCTTTCATTACACGGAATAAAAACACTAGTCATTTGTGTGTTAGGGCTCGTTTACAGTCAATTAAATGTGACCCAATTCTGAAATTTTTTTTTTTTTTTTTTTTTTTGCTCTCATGTGATATAGATTGGATGTGTTCTATGACCGTGTAAACGGGGAAAAAAACATGCATTCAGATATTTCGAGATCAGTTTCAGGCCTCATACATATGTGGACATAAATCAGATATGTGCCAATATGACTGTCATGTAAATGGGCAGTAAATTGTATGTAAATTGGATTTTCTGAGTCATTGTGTTCTGTACGTTATTAAAATGAGACAATTTGGTACTTCTGCAGTTTAATAACATCAGATGTGACACATGCTGGCAAAATGAGTGTAAATGTACACTGGCTATTTTGAGCTACAGAATATTGATTTTAGTCAAATTTGAGGCTTTCAAAAAAATTAGTGCATTAAGCCCTAGTCTAGTGATCCCAATGCTCCAAATAGTAATTAAACATCTAAAATGATCTTTATTTGAACATTTTCTGAGAGGGAGTACCTTTTGCCCGCTTGATTCTCCCGTTGACTGTCATCCGAAGTGCGCATAACAGTGCTTCCAATGGCATGCGATCCCGACATACACATATACACAGAATTACATTGTTTTAGTATTCATGCATACATAATCTGTTCTATCTTAAGTCAACGCTTGGGCAGCTGTTGGGGAAAAATATCCGATGTGTAACATTGTTAGATTCATGCATTACAGTTAGTTGTAATATATAGGGCATCTGTTTGCGTTAATGTTAATCTAGCAGTAAAAGGAAAGGGGATCACTCGCTGCACTTCATTTGAACAGCTTTTTTAATAATCAGGAGGTAGCGCGTATGAAGGCGGTAAATGACGACAATGTATGCGCAATGTTTCAGATGGTATAGCAAGTGTAAACGCATGAATCGGATATGGGTCACAATTGAAAGAGCATGTGAACGGACAGACAAAAAACATCGGACATAGGCAACAAATCAGAATTAGGCATCAAGACCTGCAGTGTAAACAAGCCCTTAAATATACAGCAGTTCTGAATGCTGCTTTTTATTTCCTTTTCCATTTAGGTGTCTGCTAACAAAGGGGAGATTGGTGATGCCACACCATTCAACGATGCTGTGAATGTACAAAAGGTCTCCAACCTGCTGTCAGAATATGGTTACCATCTGAGAGGCAATGAGGTAAAGAGCTTATACCTGCCCATGTGGCTATAAAAGGGATAGCCCACTCAAAAATGAAAATTGTTATGGTTTATGCATTGTCAAGTTATTCCAAACCTGCATTAGTTTGTATATTCTGTGGAACCTAAAAACAGTTTGGTTATCAAAAATCAGTTTGGTTATCAAAAATCTTCGAAATATTTTTTTTTCTGTGTTCCACAGAAGAAAGTCATACAGGTTTGAAACAATGTGAGGAGGAGTAAATAAAAATCTTCATTTTTGAGTGGGTGCATTAAATATGTTAAAACATTTCTAATGCTAGCGTTGTTGTGGGGTTTTTTTTTTTTTTTTTTTTTTTTTTTTTTGTTTTTTTTTTTTTTTTTTTTTTTTTTTTTTTTTTTTTTTTTTTGCAGGTTCTGTATAATGGCTTCACTGGCCGTAAGCTCACCTCTCAGATCTTCATCGGACCCACATACTACCAGCGTCTGAAACACATGGTGGATGATAAGATCCACTCCAGAGCCCGTGGTCCAGTTCAGATCCTCAACAGACAGCCCATGGAGGGTAGATCACGGTGAGACTTGCAATTTTTTTTCATACATAATATATAAAATCATCAGATTTTAACACATTTAATTAATTATTTTTTTTTACTTTTCAGTGATGGTGGGCTGCGTTTTGGAGAGATGGAACGTGATTGTCAAATCGCTCACGGTGCTGCTCAGTTCCTAAAAGAGAGGCTTTTCGAGGCCTCCGACCCATACCAGGTCCACGTCTGCAATTTATGCGGCCTCATGGCCATCGCAAACACCCGCACGCACACATACGAGTGCAGGGGCTGTCGCAACAAGACACAGGTAAGCGAACACTGATATCTTGTCTGACTGGGTTGTGTGGCCATTAAAGTCAGTATTATTAAGATGCAGTGTTAATTTTGACAGCAAATTTTGATTTAGTTTTAGTCTTTTGACTAACATGCCATTCAGTTTTTGTCATATTTTAGTAATTTGAATTGATTTAGTTTTGATTTAGTTTAAATCTACAGTAAATTTAGTCGGCTAAAATCAAATAGGATTGATTTTGGTGTAATGCATTTATTAAGCATTTCTCTAAATTTACCAAACTCATTGTATAAGTTTGATATTAAGGTTTTATCATGATAGACAGAGATTTAACTGCTGTGACACACAACATGCCTTTATTTATTAAATATATTATTTATTAAAATCAAATGAAACCACTTCTCATTAAGAAACAAGAACATGGTGGTCTTTTTAATGAAATACCAATGGTTATACAGGCTAATTATTCATTTTTTATAACAACTTTTTTACCATATTGTTCATTCTTCCAAGCAGACATAATTATTTATATAAATCAATTTAGATTAATCTTTATTAGGGCTTCTAGAGGGATTTAGTCAAGAGCGGTGAGTTTTTTTTTTTTTTTTTTTTTTTTTTTTTTCCTGCCTGTCCACTTCCAGAACAACAATTTACAAATAATTTACTCACCCCCTTGTCATCCAAGATGTTCATGTCTTTCTGTCTTCAGTCGTAAAAAAATGTTTGTTTTTTTGAGGAAAACATTTTAGGATTTTTCTCCATATAATGGACTTCATTGGTGCCCTGATTTTGAACTTCCAAAATGCAGTTTATATGCAGCTTCAAAGGGCTCTAAACGATCCCAGCCGAGGAAGAAGGGTCTAGCGAAACGATCTGTCATTATTTATTTATTTATTTATTTATTTTTTTTTTTTTTGAAAAATAAAAACTTGTATACTTTTTAAGCACAAAAGTGCGTGTAGCACAGGCTCTGGGATGCGCGTTCACGATGCTACGAATTTGTGATGGATCGTTCTTAAATGATTCTTTCATTTTGAACAAATCTTTAATGTGACTCAGGAAGAACGAGTTGTCTCGAGGAGTGATTCGTTTGGTCGTGCATGCGCAACATCCTATTAGTTTCTGTACTGGAATTAGTTCACCAGGCGTTCATTCATCTTATGGGGTTGTCATGTGATGAACGAATGACTCAAACCCGAAAACTTGATGTGAGGTGAGCTAATCATAGACTAAAGACCCAGACAAAGAATTAATCTTTTCTGTTTCTTATAGCATTATAGTTTTGTCTTGTTTGTAGTGTGATCAATGTTTGAGTAAGCAGTAGATGTATTAGGGATGTAGCACGTAACATTTTAATTATATTTTGCTAAAATGAACAAAATGACTCAAAAAGATTTGTTCATTTTGCTGAATGAGACTCAAAGGTCAGAGTTGGTAAAAAGATCCAAATTTCCCATCACTACTATGAATCACATGCAAGTTTATCGTCTGTGTACTGAGTAGGGCAAAAACTCCATATTATTTTCTCCTACACCTTGAGAGGAGGACATTGTTGTACCTTTTTGTTTGTAAACAGCATTTACAAACTTGCTTGCAGTTTCTTAGTGTGCATTCGCTTTGTAAACACTGGGTCTGTAATTCCGCCTACATTCCGCATGACCTTTCAATGTGATTCAATAGTACGTAGCATTGTGAACGCGCATCCCAGAGCCTGTGCTACACAAGCTTTTGTGCTTAAAGTATAAAGATGGATATTTTCTGAAAAAAATAACCGATCGTTTTGCTAGGCAAGACCCTTCTTCCTCGGCTGGGATCGTTTAGAGCCCTTTGAAGCTGCATTTAAACTACATTTTGGGACACCAAGTTCAAAACTGGGACACCAATGAAGTCCTTTATGTGGAGAAAAATTCTGAAATGTTCTCCTCAAAAAACATAATTTCTTCACAACTGAAGACAGAAAGACATGAACATCTTTGATGACAAGGGGGTGAGTAAATTATTTGTGAATTGTTGTTCTGGAAGTGGACTTCTCCTTTAACATCAATGCCATAGACAATAGAAACTTAAATTAGGCTGCTGTCCCTTTGAAATCGAATGCGCGGATGCAATATACTGATACATGTCTGATAATCTCCTAACTGTTTACATTCACATAAGACATAACTGGTGTTTTTACGTAAATACTCGTCAAAATGGACAATTTGCCATCATTTTATGTGTATTTCTCAGTTCATGCGGCATGAAAGAGTACTCAAAAAAACAGACCGAATTAAATTTTTTTGCTTCGTCAATTTTATCCATGTGTGCTTTTCGCTTACTCCCAGATATTGACATTTTTGAATGTTTTATGAGACATGCAGCAAATGTATGCCAGCTTATATCCTGCTGGATAGATCAATAAGCTATGATACAGTTTAAATGTGCGCATCTAACCGCTTAACCACGCAGCAGATTCGTTCTCAAAAAATCTTTTTTGTTTTTGTTTTATCATCTCGTTTTCACCTGTGGAAAAAATAAAAAAATAAAATCTTGACAAAAATTGACAAATTATTTGTTAACGAAATTAACACTGTTAATTGGCTCTTTCATGACACTTTCCATCCTCTGCTCTGTTCTTTCAGATCTCTCTGGTGAGAATGCCATATGCCTGTAAGCTGTTATTCCAGGAGCTGATGTCTATGAGCATTGCCCCACGGATGATGACCAGCTAAACCACACAAAGATGCTTTATGGAAGACAGGATATACAGAATAGAATAATGGAAACACTCGTAGGGAAAATGATTTTGAATGGATCCCAACAGCACTTCCTGTGGTAACTGCTGGGCTTGTGAACTTCAGCTTTTTTGTGTTATTGTTCTGGAACAGATGTTTCGGTTGTTCAGTGTAGAATAAAATAAAGTTTCTTTTAAAAAAAAAATGTTGTGATCACAAAGGTGTTTTCCACACAGACAACACACTGCATCCCTCTTTAAGCAGATCTTTATTCATTAGTGTTATACAAATATCAAAACATATAAACAGATGCATTAGATGCTCAGACTTTTAGAGGACAACATGTAATTTTACTGTAATTTAGGAACCAACGGGAAGTATTCATTCTTAACACCCAAACAAATTTAACTAAATCCTCTACTTAACTAGAGAAGTTGTGACTTGTTTAGTGAAATTTTCATGGTATTAACTTTCTTTCACGTCAGTTTTTGCTATATTTAGCTCAGAGAACCAAAAGTAGGACCAAAGTTGGTCTCAAGTAAGTAAAAAAGGTATATATATAAAAAAAGGTACATTTTAATTGGTAATTGGTTTATTATTTTAATTTTAATAAAATCTAGTTAGATAAAATGAAATAAGTATGATTTCTGGCTCGTAAAACATTTGAGAAACCCTGATTTAAGTAGTCTTAAAGCTGTTTTAACTGAACCTTGGAGGAACAGCATCTAAAAGTCTTACAAATTGTGCAGAAACTGTTGACGCTCAAAATTGTTTTTCAGCACCACAAACGTCAACCAGAAGAAAAGAACTATAGGAATGAGTACAATTTGTATGTTCAAAAACATCTTGAAATAATAACAAAGAGAAGCAAAACATGCATATAAGTGGAGACGAGCTATTTGAGTGCCTTCACATGAATGCGCGTTTGAATACGATATGATGTGCTGTATGAGTTGCGCGTGCCTGAATGTTTGCATTCTTGTGTATCTCTTCAAAAATCAATCTGATGGTCGTCCCGGTTGGCGCTTTACAATATCGAAGTTTGTTTGCATGCAGACATGATGTAGACCGAAGTAAAGTGTGTGAATGGAGAAATGTCAGGGTCTGAATTTTTGTGTCTTTAAACAACATCTGTGGTATAAAGTGTCCATGTGCGAGTTGCTGTTTGTGGTTCAAGCGGTGAGCAGTGATTGGGCTAGATGCTTGTTATCAGTGCACAGGCGTAGTTTTTTTTTTTTTTTTTTTTTTTTTTTTTGTTTACATCTCTGAGTCCACATCCTCTTACAGCTCGCTCTCTGTCACTGCATACAAACACACAAGAGACATCAGTGACAATGAAGTCTTGCTGCACAACAAGGAATAGTTATACAGCCAAAAAGAGGCAAGTATTTGGCATAACATAACCTAAAAATGAAAATTCTCCAAAATCACTATAAAAGTAGTTCATATAACTTGTGTGCTATATTCCATATCATATGTGAGGAACAGATTGAGATTTACAGGGATAGTTCATCCAATAATGAATATTGTTTATTAAAAGATATTTCCGCCCTCCATACACACCTTGGCATTAGAATTGCCACTGGCTAGTCATTTTTTTAGTATATTATCATATACAGTGGTGATTACGATATTGTTAGTCAGTCAGTGTTTCTTAAAAAATAATATATATACTGGCCTGCGGTCCCCACAATGTTAAATAAAATGATTAAAAATAGTAAATTATGTTTATCTGAAAGTGTAACGATGCAAACATGTTTTCTGTGAGGGCTAGGGTTAGGGTTAGGGTTAGGGTTAGGGTTGGGTTCGGGGATAGACAATATCGTTTCTATATCGTAATCTATAGAAGTCTATGGAACGTCCCCACAATTCACAAAAACAAACGTGTGTGTATATGTTTATATATATATATATATATGTGTGTGTGTGTGTGTATAATAGCAATATAAAACGCACTAAGGATTAATGAGCTGCTGGGTTCATGAATATTAATCACGTTACGTGCGTTAGCTCTTTGAGATTGCCGTTTGCGAATTAACGTTAGTTCCGCCCACTACCTGAGAAACTTACGGTTGTTCTTAAAAGCTAAAGAATTCCACATGAATTTTTTATGACAAGACAGTACAACAAACAATATCGTTTACATGTAGCCCGTCAATCCTGACACACACTGGTGAGTAAAATCTGAATTTATTAGCCATTGGCTAATGTTATGCATCTTTTAGCCGTCCAGAGTGAAGATTTAACGTTAGTCACATATGAGTGATTTACTCACACTGTAGAGGGTTGTATTTTGAATAATGTTGGTAACCAAACATTTGCCGGTAGCCATTCACTTTCATAGTATTTTTATTTTTTATTTTTTTTAGGTCGCTGGCTAGCATCAACTGTTTGACGGATTTCTGGTGAAAGATACAGGTTTAGAACAGCTTAAAGGGACAGTTCACCTAAAATAAAAATTCTTTCATTAATGACTCACCCTCATGTCATTCCAAACCCGTAAGATATTCGATACACAAATTAAGATAAGTTTGATGAAATCTGAGAGCTTTTTGACCTTGCATAGACAGCAATGTAACTACGCATGTCAGTTGACACTAAAGAGTAGAAATTGTCAAATAAAGTGGTTATTTTTGTTTTCTTAGCGCACAAAAAGTATTCTTGTAGCTTCATAACATTACGGTTGAACCACTGATGTCACATGACTATTTTATCGATGTCCTTACTACCTTTCTAGGCCTTGAATGTGGTAGTTGCGTTGCTGTCTATGCAGGGTCAGAAAGATTTAATAAAAAAATTTGCGTTCCCGAAGATGAACAAAGGTCTTACAAGTTTGGAACGACATGAGGGTGAGCAATTAATGGCAGAATTGTCATTTTTGGGTGAACTATCCCTTTAAGGGTAAGTAAATGATGACAGAATTTTTATTTTGGGGTAAACTATTCCTTTAAAAAGTATTAATTTAGTATTATTTATGTATTATAGTATTTATTTTGATAGTTTTCTTTTATATTTCTGTTAAGCTTTTTTTTTTTTTCAGTTCCACAGAATGGCTCTACTTGTATAAACAGCACCTTAGACATTCTGCTATACATATATAAAAAGACATATGGGTTTGGAACAACATAACGGTGAGTACTGATTAGCTTGCAGGCTTCTTTAGAAATCATTCAATCTTATCTAAGCTGGAATTTTACAGCATGCTTTAGTGAAGCAAAATTTTGATTGACTGACAACCACTGTATATGTTCCTCACAAAGATGTTTTATGGCCTGTCAACATGCAACGGTAGAAACTCTTGTCACCGCAACCATCTTGCTCAGAGGGAACTGGCAGGTGATGAGGGCCAAGAAAACACAGCTTGGCATGATGGGACACGTTCTATACAGCATGTGCTGCACACATAAGTTTCTACTACATTCTCTACTAATGCAGGTCTTTTATGTATCCTGAAGCATGTGCGCAAAGACTGATTTGTTGTGCATAACTCAACCGCCATTCACCTGCACTCACTCACCCTTTTTGGGAGGAATGTCATTGATGGAGTCCACCACGTGAATGGTGCCCACGGCCGAGGCTTCGCCCTGAATGTTGCTAGCGTGACACTCGTAGGAGCCGTCCTCATCCTTGGTAAGTGGAGATATCTGCAACAGATGGCCATCAGCCGTAGTTTTCACTCAGTCTGTTCACAGTGTTTCAATAAGTGCAGAGATTTCTAAACAAATGTAACCTGAGATGAGCATGGAGTGCTTTCACAGCAGCACTGCCAGCAAAAAATGCTGTAACGGTTTTGCATAGCACAATAAATAACACTCGTTACTTGTAGAGGAAGGCTTGTAGTAGTTTTGCACGGAGAGATATACAAACGAGAAAGTTTATATGTAGTTAAAACACTTACTAGCACCCAGCCAGTGGCCTCATGCTTTTCCGGGCCTCCGCGGGTCTGGACGGCAAGGTTGTCTTTGTCTCCAGGGAGTGGAAGAGTCTTGTCTTTGCTGTTAGATACCTATGAGAATCGCAACAGCCATAAATATGTTTTACTTTTACACTCCATAGGTTAATTCAAAACAAATTTCAACATGTAAATTGCCAAGCACATGATTTTGTAGCATATTACAGCTTGTTTGGTCTGTGGTGACTGTGGTTATGCGTGATTGAGTTTCACCAGACACTACAGGAAGAACCGTTTTATTCATCCAGATTAGCAAAGATATTTTTTTGAGATTTTCTCTAAACTGTAACCACATGTGGAACCGGACACAATAGATCTTAAACTAGTAATTAATGTATTGCATTTCTGTATGCAGTTTGATTTAAAACAAACAACCAAAAAACGCAATACAAAGTCCTTTGAGTTCATTTAGGTTTGGAAATGTTTGACTTAAAATTGTTTGTAAAAATAGGGTTAAAATGAAATTTTCACAGGTATTTTTCCTGTATTTTGAATTATGCATTGCATTTATTTTGTATTAAAATAATTAAAAAGGATTAAAAGAAATGTCCAATAAATGTCCTTTTTAGTTTTACAGTGTTCTGCAAAAGGTGAGATAAACATATTAACATTACTTAAGGTTCTGTAAGGCTATGAAAATGCTTCTATTTTGCTTTTTTGAAATACACAATTTTCACTGGATATAATATCTGCATATCAGTTTAAGAAACACTTAATGTCTGATAAAGGCTTTGAATTGTTTCTAAAGAAACTCAAAGTTAAACTTTTTGCATGTTGCACTTTTTTCTAGAAAAAGAAGTATCAATTTGAGTGAAACCTTTTATGTGAATCAATAATAATAAATTATATGAACAATAATTATTTATTTTTTAATTTATTAACTATTTTTATAATATTTTATTATTTTAATTGTTGCTGTTGTTATTATTATATGCCAGTATTAACTTAAGTAAAAGGAATTAAAATAATGCAAATTTCTCTAACTTTTCAAAATTGCAATAATAATAATAATAATAATAATAAATTACATTACCAAAAACAATCATTTTAATTATTTTAAATCAATAAATTTCTTATTATTTTAATTGTTGTTGCTATGTAATTTAATTGTTGTTGCTATGTAATTGTTGTTGCTGTTATATGTAATTGCAATATTAGCAAGTAAAATGCAAATTTCTCTTTAAATTTCAATAATAATAATAATAATAATAATAAATTATATTAATTTTATAGTTTTTCTTACTGTTTTCATTGTTGCTGTTGTTGTTATTATATGTAATAGCAGTATTAACTGAAGTAAAAGAAAAAGAAGTAAAAAAAGAAAAAAAAACAATGCAAATTTCTCAAACTTTTACAATTTCATTATTAATTATTAATTACAATTGATTATTTATTTTAAAATGCATTAATTATTTTTATAATTTTTATTACTTTCATTGTTGTTACTGTATATGTAATGGTAGTATTATCTTATGTAAAAAAGAAATTAGACAAATGCTAACTTTTCAATTTTCAATAATAATAATAATAATAATAATAATAATAATAAATTATATTAACAATAACAAGACATTTCATTATTTATTTTTAATTTATTAATTATTTTTATAATTTTTCTTAGTTTCATTGTTGTTGCTGTTGTTGTTTTTCTTATTATGTGTAATGGCAATATTAACTTAAGAAAAATAATTTCTCAAACTTCACATTTCAATACTAATACTAATAATAATAATAACAACAATAACAATAATTTTTAATTATTTATCATTCAATTTATTATTTTTTTTTAAATATTTTTTCTTATTTTCATTGTTGTTGCTGTTGTTGTTGTTATTATATGTAATGGCAATATTAACTTTCTGTAACTTTTCAAAATACTCCCCTCACTCTTTCTCAAGCCCGTCTTCCGATTTTGTTTATTTTTATTGCTTAAACTTTTTAATCTCCTCTGATCTCAGGAGACGCTAAAAGTAGTTATTGAGTAACTCTGGGTCTGCATCGTTGTAATAAAAATATCCCAGGGCCCCTCGATGTGAGGCAAGGGTGAAATTCTGCGTCCAAGACATAATCTAGTTTCTACCATTTATGAAGCATGACTAACCTGATCAGCAGAACCTGCACAAGAAAATACAATCCATGTTACCTCACAATTAAATAAGTCTTAAACTAATTTACAGACAGAAAAATGAGTTAGAGCACAAACATATTTTAAAAACTAATATTTCTCAGGGTTTCAGATTTCCTGAGAGAGGTTAATAAGGAGGGGGTTTTTTTTGTCCTGGGAAAACACCATTAGTCATTTTTGTATCCGGTCATCCGCTTTGGCTTTTCGTATTAGTGACCCACTCTAAAGCCAGTACAAAGCAGAGCCCTGTCCCATGGAATTCTTTGATTCTATCTTTAAGAAGAAAGCCAGTCTCCCTTAGTTCTAGAATGGAAAAAACGTGATAGCTGATGACATGCTTGATAAAGTGCTTCCTGCTCTGATCCCTCCCTTGTTTGTGGTGCTATTGTTTCTGTGTTGTGTTATTCATAGAAGTGGACATCCTTTGACATAGCTGGGGCCGTACTGTATGCACAAACACATCCTTCCTCTTTTCCATATGTTATTTGTGTCTGTGTCATAGGATCTGATACATAAAAACATATCAGCTCAGAAATTATCTACTTGCAAAACCAATGTGGATAAATAAACTGCCTCTTTTTTTAAAAAAAAAATCTGTTTTACCCTTCTCCAGGTGAGTACAGGTGTTGGTATCCCTGTGGCCTCACAGCTTAGGAAGACCTGCGAGCCGGTCACGTTCCATACCTCTCCTGGAGCTGTTACAATAACTGGTGCTGCATAGGACACAAAAGATACAAAATAATTTAGAAGTTACTTTCTAGTTGCATTTTATATAATAAGCATGCCATGCTTAAGTTATCAGCATGTGGATTTTCCTTGTGCCTGTTTGAAAAGGGAACCCTGGGAAAAAGTTTGCACTCTCCACTGATTGACAGACAACAGCTGCTTCATTGCTTCTTGCATGAGCAAGTCACTTAAAGAAATAGTTCACTTAAAACTGAAAAGGTTATTTCCAAAACTGACATGAGCGAATGACTTTTTCTTCTATTAAACATAAAGTAAACTCAATGTCCCAGGTGTTTACAATTAAATTACGGTGAATGGTAACAGGCATATTTAGGGTTCAAAAAAGATGTAAAAGCATCAAAAATGCACCTTAAAAATAGTCCATACAACATGTGTGATATATTCAGTATCTTCACGGTTTATGAAGTTCTAAAGATGAATATTTTTCTTGCACAAATGCATCGATTCACTTCAGAATGCCTTTATTGACCCCCTTTTATGATGGATGGATGCACTTTATTGAACTTCAAAATCTCAACACCCATTCACTGTTAAGCTTGGAAGAGCCAAGACTTCTTTTTAAATATTACTCTGATTGCATTTGTCTGAAAAAAGAAAGTCATACGAGAGAGAAAGGCTCTCTGAAATAGGTTGATTTGTCGGTCGCGGCATTAATTTATTAAATTCCTAATATTTATCACCTGCAGCGCTGTATCGACCACTGGTGCTACTTTCGTGTTTGTCGTATCTCACCGCAAACTCGAGTTCCCATGTTTTTCTATGAACACAACTGGCACCATAGTGCATCATTTATCAAATGTATTAAAAATGACATCAGAGAGTAGAAGCCCGTTTCCGCCACTGAATTAAAAAAAGAAAAGTAATTGCGACTTTTCATCTCATAATTTCGACTTTTTTCAAGTTTACATTTTCACAAGTTTACTTTTTTAGAAATTGTGATATAAACTCGCAAGTGCAAGAAAAAAACGAAAAATGATGCAATTAACGTTCTATTCTGAGAAATAGTCAGAATTCCGAGATTCTGACTTTTTTCTCAGGATTGTGAGTTTTAATGTTGCAATTCTGACTTTGTAATTCGAAATTGTGGTTTTGTTTCTCACAATTCTGAGAAAAAATGGCAATTTCCAGTTATTAAGTCACACACGTGCACACTCTAATGGTTAATATTGCCCACAATCCATTGCTCAACAACTACAAACACAAATAAAACGCGTTAAAAAACTACAAATATGGCGGATATGCGCAACCGTTGGTTAGGTAGAGATGTTTAGAAACAGGGGTTTGAGTTACTAATAATCAACATTTACCTGGTAAAAAATATTTATGTAATATTATCTGTGTTGTATTTAATCTGCAACAGCAATGTGAACTTTGGTAAACATCCGTCTGATCGTTAACTTTTAAATGCATCATTATGCAGAAAATACGAGCAGACTTTTTGGCATGAAAGACCCGCCACTGGCACAGCAACGTGCTTCTTCTTTTCTCTCCAATACGGTAGGAAGTTAAATTAAATTAAATGTGGAGGATGTCAACTGTGACAAGATGATTGCCAGGCCAGTTTACTGTGACAGGGTAAAGGATGCCGTGGCCTGAAGTTATAGTATGTCCCAAAGCTTGCCTATTCTTTTGCCACACTCAAAAGTGTGTCATTTTTCTTCACCAAAAGAATACATACTTTAAGGGCGTAGTATAAGTAGGCACATTGGGACGCAGCAAGAATGGACCTTTCTCACATTTCCAGGTTTCTCATAGCGGAAGTCATCATAGTTGGGTAAAATCCAATAGCAGTGAATGGGAGAGTAACACAAATATATTATTTGCTTTCCCATTTGCTCAAATAACAAAAGAAAAACTACACAATAGTGTTTTCACGACTTTCAGTCAAAGGAAAAAAATTGAGAGAGACCGATGTCAAATTTACCGTCCCTCTCATAGACGCAGCATTAGAAACACCCTCGCATTAGCGTTAATTAGTTTTTGTGATATAATCTGTCTTGTTGCTTACTGCTAATTTTGTAATCGGCCAAGTTTCTTATCGGAAGAAGTGAAATGATCAAATAATAAAGTAAAACTCTAATTAATGTAGATCTAATCATGTTTATTTATGTGTCATCAAAACTAAAATATGTGCAAAATCTTCAAGTATGATACACAACTCAGATATGTAGATGTAATTCAGGTTAAGTGGGACATTTCCAGTCATCTTAGTGGTGAAAAGTGTCCTAGTTTATCTGAATTCACCCCTATTGTTGAAGCATACACACACAGACGTTACTGTAGTAAAGACAAAGGTAAGAAAACATGTTTTTACAACCTGCAAACTGATACATTGTAGTTGAGGAGCATTTCAGCTCTAAAAAACAAGGTGCACTGTGAACTCCTGCTGAGTTCTGTCATATCATCAGCTTGCTGGATTGATAAGCGAAAGCCAGAGGTCTCAGAGAAAGCTCTGCTGGAGAAGCTTTTCCATATACAGAGTCCTCTGCCTCTTTTAATCCCATGCCAGAATGCTGTTATAATGAATTACACGCAGGTTCACTGATTCACGCGGTCTGACTTTGCTTAAAACAACAGTCGGCTTGTGTGTTTATCTAAACGAGACATTGCTATTTGATCAGGCCTGATCTCTCTTTTCAAAACTGAAAATCCACCCAAGAGGCTGGAATTTCAGACATGTCTGTTCAGGGATAACGGAACGTTACCACCCTGTATAAAAACAACGGCCTCTGGCCTGTTCCGTTGTTGCCTTAACTCGCACTGTCAATGTATCTGTGTGTATACAATTCATCAAGTACAGGACAGGTCAGTGTATGAGCACACCAGGGAAAAAAGAAACCCAAACACAAGCACATGACAGCTGAATCACATGAGTGATTGGATCACATAGGGCATTAAGGAGGCAAAAATGAATCTGAAGTAGAAAAGCAGTTGTTGATGCAGCTGTGCATGAAGGCCAGTGTTTCATTTCTTTGCACACTCTGATCCTCGTGATGTGATGAAATAAAAAGCTGACCTTAAAATGGCTGCGGGTGGTTAGGAATACTTCAAAACACTACATGTTCTTGCAACATAAACAGTCCATCATCTAAATTCAAACAGTGAGCCATTATAAACATTAAAGCTGCAGGCACATGATGTTTTTGCTCCTGGTTTAGGTAAAGAAACTATAATCTTTTAATTTGTCAAAGATGAACCAAAGTATTGTACTTAACAATATTAATACACATATTGACATCTTTGCATTACATGAAAACAATGCCTATAACCGAATTTCTATTGACAGGCTCCACTGACAATTTATCCCTTAGTGTTACAGCTATTGGGGCATGTTGTCACAAACTATTTTAACATTTTTTCCAGGCAATTAAAAAATGTAACACTTATTTTGCCTGTCAGTGTGCCTACACGAAAAAAATAAGATGAAAAAAAAAGATATTATATTAAGGCATCTCACCTTGAGCACATTTTCCCTTGTTCCGAATCTTAATCTCGGGTTTTTCCTCCTTCACCGCTTTCACACTTGCTGCTTTCAGCTCACAGCCGCTGTTATAGTTCACGCCGTCAGTGCCGCATACGGGATAGTTGCTTTTGCAAATGCAGACCCCTGATTTGCTTTTCTTGTCTTTGTCGTTCTTGACGCACTCGAGTCCGGACGCGCATCGCTTGAGTGAGACTCCGCGTCCCCCGCACGGCTCTCCAACACCAGACGCGCAGAGCTCGCAGCAGCCGCACGCGTCCAGCAGCGTCCCGGAGGAGCAGCCGTCGGCCGGCAGCGGCGCACACTTACTCGGGTCGCAGGTGCCGCAGCTGCGGGGCTGCCGGTCTGCTGACACCACAGCGAACAGCGTTAATAGCATAAAGCAGAGCATGGTGAGGTGTGAAGGGTCTCAGGCTGGTTCGGAGTCTGCCGCTTCTTGCTGCTTTGGGATGGAGGTACTAGACCCCGCCCAGGAGGACCATGAACAAGTAGCACAAATAAACATATCCTCCTTTCTTTGGTGTAGTTCTGTTGTTGGTATTATTTATGGATACCATGGAATGTATTTTTTTCAACTGATGGATTATACATTTTTGGTGGCTGCTAGTGTATTCTAAATGGTTGGAAAAGTGACCTAAGTCAAAAGAGCACAGGTCTTATTCAAGTCTAATGTGACGGGGATTCCCAAACTTTTTTCACACCAAGGATTTCCTAATTTGGTGATGCATTTTATTTATAAAGGTAGAGACATTTATGCTGAGTAAGGCTACTTGTAAGTATGATATTATACAGACAACATACTGTTTGCAAAATTAAAGCACTTTGTGTTTTTGGCTTTATTGTATAACAAAATCAAAAAGTGCTTCAATTATCACCTGGGAAATAACAATCTTGTATTTTCTCTACTGTTAGAGAATATTAGATGTACAAACATGAAGAAAATAACTTCAATTTAGAATAATTATATATAACAATAAACTATTTTTATATAAACAATATGAACATACGTACACAACCATTTAAAAGTTAAGTGTTTACAGCAAAATTATATATATATGTATGTATATATATATATATACTTTTTTCAGTAAGGATATATTAATTGATCAAAAGTGACAGTAATTTTCTACATTATCCAGACAGCATACTTACATCTGCAAGATGTCTGTTAAAGATCACTTGATCTGGAAAGCATCTGCTGTGTACAAACATCTGACAAACGTCTGTGAGATGTCAGTTTTACATACATTCTAAATCATAAACATCTTAAAAACCTCTAATAGATGTCTATTTGACATCTGATAGGAAACATAGACGTTTTGCAGATGCAATCAACAATCTAAAAAATACGTCTGGCAGATGTAAATGCAGATGTCAGATGTCTCCAAGATTTACCTGTGCTATCACTGTATTTTTTTTTTTAAATAAATGCTGTTCTTTTGAACTTACTAGAGATCAAAAGATATGTGTTCTTTGGGGGCGATGCTGATACAGATCAAGTAGACCGATAACCAAAGTTTTGAACCAATATACAGTGCCATGCTAAAGTATTTATACCCCTTCATTTTTTTCACGTTTTATGTTGCAGCCTTGTTAAACTGCTTTAATTACTTTTTCACATAAATCTACACTCCATACACCATAATTACAAAGCACAAAACAGATTTGTAAAACAGATTACTCTCTATAAACCCCCCACTGAAATAAGTACATTGCATAAATATTCATACCCTTAATTCAATACTTAGTTAAAGCACCCTTTACAGTCTTTTTGTATGATGTGACAAGTTTGCATTTGGCAATTATCTGCCATTCTTCTCCTCACCTCTTCACCTCTCAAGCTCTGTCAGCTTGGATGGGGCCTGGCAGACATTTTCAGGATTCTTCAGAAATATTTGATTGTGTTCAAGCCAAGGCTGTGGCTGGGCCACTCAAGGACATTCACAGAGTTGTCTATAAACCTCTCTTGCTGTGTGCGTAGGATCATTGACTCGGTTTTCATTAAGGCTATCTCTATGTTTTCCTGTGTTGAGCTTTCCTTCTACTCTCTCCCTCAGTCCCTGCTGCTGAAAAACAGCCCCACAGCATGAGGCTGCTACTACCACACTTTACAGTTGGGATGCTTATGTGCAGGTGATGAGCAGTGCCTTTAGGTTCTTTAGGTGCTTTCTTGCAAATTCCAAGTGTGTTTTCATGTGTCTTCACTGAGGAGGATTGAGTTTGGCCACACTGCCATAAAGCTGGATTGGTGGAGTGTTTCAGTGATGTTTGTCCTTCTGTAAGTTTCTCCCATCTGCTTGACTACAGTGACCATCAGCTTCTTTGTCACCAGTCTAACCAAGCCCGTTCTCCATCAATTGCTCAGTTGGCCAGGAGGCCAGCTCTAGGAAGAGTCCTTGTTGTTCCAAGCGTCTTCCATTATGGATAATGGAGACTACGTGCTTCTGTGAACCTTCAATGCAGCAGAACTTTTTCTGAACTCTTTCCCAGATCTGTGGCTTGACGCAATCCTGTCTCTGAGCTCTACAGGCAGTTCTTTTGACCTCAGGGCTTGATTTTTGCTCTGATATGCATTTTCAGCTGTCAAACCATTTATTGAGAGATGTGTGTGCCTTTCCAAATCATACTTATTCAAATGAATTTGCCACAGGCTAACTCCACTCTAAGTGTAGTAACAAATACAAACAATATGAATGCTCCCAAGCAAAATTGCTAAAGTGTCCCAGAAAAGGGTATGAATACTTATGCAAAGGAATCATTTTAGTTTTTTTTATATCTAATAAATATGCAAATAAATTTGTTGTTAAAAATCAGTTTTGTGCTTTGTCATTATGGTGTATGGAGTGTAGCATAAGGCATAAGGCTAACAGAATGTGAAAAAAGAAAGGGATGTGAATACTTTCACAAGGCACTCACAAAATTAAGAATAACAAGGGCTCTAATAAAAAACTTTCTTTAAATACTTTTAAATTATTTTATCTGCAAAATAGTTTTAAAAATGCTTAATAATCAGTCGACCCCTTAAACTGCAAAAACACAATATGCAGCACACCTGTTTTCAACATTAATAATAATAATAAATGTTTCTTGAGCACCAAATCCATATTATAATGATTTCTGAAGGATCATGTGACACTGAAGACTGTAGTAATGACTACTTAAAATTCAGCTTTGCATCACAGGAATAAATTACATCTAAATTTGACTTTTTATTTTAAATCTAAATAATTTTTCGAAATGTTGCTGTTTTCACTGTATTTTTAATAAAAAAAAAATCTTACCAAACCCAACACCCTTGAACTGTAGTGTTAGTATATGTTGCAAAACTATTTTTTTTAAACAATTTTACAGTAACCCTTACACTTTTTTGTTTCTGCAAGGCCAGAATCGTAAACCAAAGTGTGAGCAGGTGATGCTAGCCAGAGCAAAAAACAGAGACCAGTTTTTCACAAATAACTTTTAATTTTATCATCATCTTAAAATTGTACCACTATTTATTATTTAGTATTTTCAAAAGCAGTTTTTCATAAACATGTTTAAACAGTGTCGGATTGGATGAATCCACCACACAGGCATTCACATGTTCTGTCTGCAATTTCAGTAGGTGAGGCTCTAATTTGCAACATCCATCTATTTGATGTATTTGGCTACAAATGCAGCTGCAATGTCCTTGTATGGCGTTTCGGAGTCTGAATGTGTCGGAGGGATCCGACAGACGCTCCGGAAGCGAGGGGATCTCAGGAGCAGGTTATGTGCCAGGCCAACACAGCTGGAGCTGAGCCAGTACAGAGCCATAGACTATAAATCAAAGACAAATAAATAAAAAAGAATGAAAATCATCATTTAGATTTCAAATTTCAATTTGAATTTTTGAATTCTGAGTGCTGTTTTTGTGCAGCATTCTCATCTTGAGAAACCACTGCTCTTACTGCTCTGACGTAAGACGGACCGTAGACAAAACACAAATACACCTATGACGGCTAGATAAGCACAAGACATCGATTTGAACATCTTCTCAAGATATCACAGAGAGGCTGTAGAATGTCTCAGCCCTTTGTAACTGTTCTCAGGTGGGTTTCAAAAACACAATCCTCCATATGCCCTCTTTTGTTACTAGATCAAAAGCATCAGAATTCTGGGCAATAAGGGGCATATCTGTGTAGGTACAGAAAACATCATCTACCACTGCCGTCTACTCTTTTGGAAAACAACGTCACTTGAAAACGTGACATTTATTTGTGTTATACAAGTTCAAACCTGTCCAGACACTCACTTAATATAAGCTACTGTAGACAGATACAGCAGATAATGTTTGAATGGAGCTGCTGAGGGCAGGAACACTTACTGACGGGACTGTGGCGGCTATAGGAATCATCACCAGAGATATTCCTCTGATGAAGTTCGTCACATACTTTTGGAACTTGGAAGGTTCTAGCTGTCTGAGGGCGAATATCTGAAAAACAGATTGGAGAGTTAAAAAAGCATTAATTGGTGAATAATAGTGTTTCATAAAACCAAGAACAAGTTGTATTTTACCCCCCCATTTTAATAGATTAGAGTTAGATCATTTTAACGTGGTAGTTGCATTGCTGTCTATGCAGGGTTAGAAAGCTCTTGGATTTCATCAAAAATATCTTAATTTGTGCTCCTAAGATGAATGAAGGTCTTAATGAGTTTGGAACGACATAAGGGTGGGTAATTAATTAACTTAGGTCGCTTTAATATGATGTAACAAGTATTAATATGGAGAACTGCCTTAGGGGCCATTCACAAAGAAGGCATTTTTCCATTCCAATGCGCTACTTTTTCATTGGCTGCGTCCGAAAGCTCTAAAATGCTGCCTTTGGAGGCAGCATTCCAAGGCAGGAAGGCATCAAGGAATGTCCGAATTCAAATTCTACTTCACTTCCTGTTTCCGGAGGTACATTCTTTTTATCGAATTTTGAAGTCAGCATAGATGTATCCTTCGCTGCCTTCGATTTCCCACAATCCTGTGTATGTGCGTCATACAGGCTATATAAATAAAGATATTCTGGTGAAATCAAACTTGTTACTTAATATAATAAATGAGACCTTGATCATGATATACTTTATCAATAGTAATAGTGTAAAAAGCATAATAGTACTGTTTGTAATAACAGTATTTTATAAAAATATTAATAGGGTTCAAATGAGTAGTAAATAAGAAGAATATTTACAATATACTACCAATAATAACGAAACAGCCACTAATAACAATGACCTGTTCTGCAATAATACTTGCAACAGTGCTTTTATTTTTTAAGCAAAAAATGCCATTCTCTGTCGTTTTTTCTGACGCACAGACCTTCGAGGTCTTTATGTATGATTAAATCATTTATACAATACTGTAAAAAAATTTTTTTTTACAAAATGTACAACTTCCCTGGTGAAAAAAACAGCATATGCTGGTAGGCATGTTTTGATAATGGGATACTGGTTAGGTATGTTTTGGTTTAAGCTGGTCCTTTGCTGGTTGATGCTGGTCCTTGACCAGCAACATGACCAGCATAAACCAGCAAAGGACCAGCTTAAACCAGCATCATAACATACCTACCAGCATATGCTGTTTTTTTCACCAGGGTTAACTGTTAGATAACCTAGCAGCGACTTCACGTTACGCTGCCTCTGAAGTCTGTCCGAAACTGTTTCTTAAGTTGCCTTCGCAGCCTTCGAAGTCACTACCTGATAGGGCAGTGAGGCAGCAAGTCAGCTGACTAGGCTTTCGGACTCAGCCATTGTTTTTCCATGTAAACACGCGCTTGTCGGACATGCATGACCGTTACGCTCGCAGCTTGCGCTTATAGTGGGTGTGTTCGGATACCCTCAATTATATAACCTTTCTTCAAGCGATTATCACAACTTGTTCCTTATAAATATCTCCCAGAAATATCTGTGTCATTAAATATTGTTCTTATTGCATCATGTCTCAAAAGCGCGTCTCGAGACCCTCGCGTTCTACAAACTGCGCTTTTTAAAAAAACATGTCTGAGCGCTGCGTCTCGTGTTTTTACACGCAAAGACGCGTTCTGCATGAATGGCCCCTTACTTCTGTGATGAGCAAGTTAATGAGGCCAAGAGAAACTGGCATGATCCAGGTAGAGTCTGGGAGAGTCAGGTCAGGGAACCACAGAGCGCCACCTGTTGCCAAACCTGCTTCTGATGCTGATGAAAGTACAAAAATTGGGGTGTTAGATCATTTAAAGCCTCGTTTCAAGTGATTATAGTGATGCATTGTTAAAACAAGAAAAGCACACGTGGAACAATTGACAGATGGACGTGACTCACCAAGGGGAACATGTCCCATTCCCAGACTGAGATTACGCAAGGCTAGAGACAGACAAACCCACATGGGCAGCTGGACCCAGATTAGCAAACTGGCCTTGAATGGGTGGCAGTTATCTCGAACATAAAGTTCAGATACGATTCGTTTCAGATTCTTCTTGAAATGGAATCTGTGGATGCAATTACAGTAATTATGAGGCTGACATAATAAATCCTTTGAAGTTTTAGTGTAGCTAACAAACTGTACAACTGCATTAGATATTAGAACTCTTTAATACTGCATGTATATTTAATATTTTGTTATGGAATTAATTATATTTAGGTTTAAAAATAAAGTTTTTCAATAAGTCAAAACATTTTAAACAGTAAGACTTTTAATATTTTTTAAAGCAGTCTCTTCTGCTCACCAAGCCTGCATTTATTTGATCTAAAGCACAGCAAAAACAATACAATTTTGAAAACAATTTTTGCCATTTAAAATAACTGCTTTCTATTTGAATATATTTTTGAATATATTTTAAATTTTTATTTGTAATTTAAATTTTATTGTAATTTATTCCTGTGGTGCAAAGCTGGATTTTCAGCATCATTTCTCCAGTCTTCAGTGTCACGTGATCCTTCAGAAATCATTCTAGTATGCTGATTTGCTGTTCAACTTTATTATTAATAACTCTATAATAATAATAATAATAATAAAATGTTTTTTGAACAGTTCAATAAACATTTGTTATTATTATTATCATCAATCTTTAAAACAGTTGAGTGCATTTTTTCAGGATTCTTTGATGAATATAGTTCCAAAAATCAGCATTTTATCTGAAATAAAAAGCTTTTGTAACATTATATGCTATACCATTCAAAGGCTTGGAGTCAGTATCTTTTTATTATAGAATAAAAAAATTATAAAGAAACTTTTATTTATACTTTTATTTAGCAAGGATGCTTTAAATTGATCAAAAGTGATGAAAAAGACATTTATAATGTTACAAAAGATTTATATTTCCAATAAATGCTGTTCTTCTGAACTTTCTATTCATCAACGAAACCTGAAAAAAAAAATCTACTCAGCTGTTTTCAACATAACAATAATAATAAATGTTTCTGAGGAGCATTCGGCATATTAGAGTGATTTCTGAAGGATCACAGGAATAAATTACATTTTTAAATGAACTCAAATAGAAAGCAGTTATTTTAAATAGTAAAAAAAAATTAAAAATTGTACTGTTTTTGCCATACTTTGATTTAAATAAATGCAGGCTTGGTGAGCAGAACATTTTTAATGTTAACAAACATTAAAAATCTTACTGGTCAAAAACTTTTGACTAGAAGTGTATGTCACATGAAATAATATTTAATATTTTCTTATCCTAATGGCAAATAATTTGTTCTTGTTTTTAACAAAAATCCCACAAAAAGTGTAAAGAAAAAACAGGTAAAACAAACAAATAAAAACATACCTTTAATATAGATCTACTGTCTAAAAACGTAATATCCTATGCAGTTTTGCTTGAAGTAAATTAAATTATTTTTTTTCCATTTTCTGAGACCTTTAGTATGGACTTTTCAAGATTTAACACAAGACATATAGCAGACGGCATGAAAATAACCCTTTCCTACCTGCACGTTTTCTCTGACCAGCCCTTCTCTTTGGCTTTTACAGAGATCTCGAAGCTTAACTGGCGGGCCAACACAGCTATCTCCTTCTGCAGAGCTTCAACCTAGCTGGGGCAGAAGGACACAAGGGTTACTCTTTTCCAGCCTGAAGTCCTTTTCAGGTCGTTCCAACATATACAAAGTCCCTTGCCTATGAAATCTGTAATTCACTGGGACAGATCAGTGTTTTGACTAGGTTTAACAAATGACAAAATTCATTAAATAACCACAAACAACCACATGCATATTTTCAGTGGCTGCGAATGAGAAACTCAGATTAAAAAAGGCCAATTGATTTGGCCACATTTCTGCTTGTGTTTGGATATCAAAACATCACGGTCTGACACACTACAGCTAATGTTCTCACACTGTGGGACATCAGTAGGGGAGGAAAAAGGAGGGGAGGCACATTCTTTTTCTGTTTCAATCCTCTTTCTTGGCAAGAGAAACATCCCACAGCTGGGAGAGAGTGGGCGAGAGAGAGAGACTCTTAATAAGGCATGATCTTCAGTGTTTACTCTGAGATATCTGCTGACCTCCAAGATGGGCCTTACATACTGTACTAAATGCAGATAAGCAAACAAATTCACATGAGAAGGGTCTGTTTACTTAGCGATTCACGTTAAACCTAGTCAGAAACCAACACTTTCATATTGCAACCTTCAGAGGATAGTGGTCATTAAAAAAGTTAATTATTACTTTCATTCAGCAAGGATGCATTAAATTGATTAAAAATAATGGCATTTAGCTTCGCCATCACAGGAATAAATTATATTTTATATTCAAATAGAAAACAATTTTTAAATTGTAATAATATTTGACAATATTGTTTTACTGATTACTGATTTATTTTGATTGAATAAATGTTGCCTTGGTGAACATAAGATTCTTCTTTCAAATACGTTAACAAATCTTACTGACTCCAAACTTTTAAATGTTTGTATATGCACTACTAGTCAGAAGTTTTTGGACAGTAGGATTTTACATTTTTTTAAGTCTCTTCTGCTCACCAAGCCTACATTTATTTAATTCAAAGTACAGCAAAAACAGTACAATTTTGAAATGTTTTTACTATTTAAAATAACGGTTTTCTATATGAATATATTTCAAAATGTAATTTATATTGTGATTTTAAAGCTGAATTTTTTTAGAATCATTACTCCAGTCACATGATCCTTCAGAAATCATTCTACTATTCTAATTTGTTGCTCAAAAAAACATTTTTTATTATTATGTTGAAAACAGCTGAGTAGAATTTTTTCAGGTTTCTTTGATGAATAGAAAGTTCAGAAGAACAGCATTTATCCGAAACAGAAATCTTTTGTAACATTATAAATGTCTTTATCATCAATTTTGATCAATTTAAAGCATCCTTACTAAATAAAACTATTAATTTCTAGTATTTCTGTCCCAAAACATTAACTCCAAACTTTTTTCCAAATTGACTCCAAACTTTTCAATGGTATAGCGTATAATGTTACAAAAGCTTTTTACTTCACATAAATGCTGATCTTTGGTCTATTTATTAATAAAAAAAACACTGAAAAAATGTACTCAACTGTTTTAAATGTTGATAATAATAATAATAATTTAAAATATTTATTAAACGGCAATTCTGCATATTAGAATGACTTCTGAAGGATCATGTGAATGGATAAAAAAAAAAAAAAAAAATTAAATTTTTAAATATAGTCAAAAAGCAGTTATTTTAAATAGTAAAAATATTTCACAATATTACTGCTTTTATATATCTTGAATCAAATACATGCAGGTTTGGTGAGCAGAAGAGAATTCTTTAAAAACATTAAAAAGTGTACTGTTCAAAAACTTTTGGCTGGTAGTGTAGATACAAATAAACAAACAAAACAGGATTTTACATCCATACATGTACAACAACTACAACAGCTCCTGGTAAGACCTTTGCAATGATGATGGCCTGATAGACTCCCAAGGGGAGAGTGATGGCGGTACGCAGGGCCAGCGTTGTACACATGATGCTGGCCCACCACGGCAGTCCCGTCATCTGCTGAGCGGACACAAGGAGTTGCTCTGTGAGGTGTACGGGGGTAGAGTCTGCAACGCTCTCGTACCAGCTCGGTCGGTCTGTGGTTATAGTTCTTTTGGGCTGACGCCCCGGGCTCAGTGTGATGGAAGCATGGCCAGCTAAGAGGGGTGATATGCGGCAGAGAGGCCGGATGCTGTGAGTCCTGGGGTCCAGGTAGGAGGGGCCCTGAGACACACTTCTGATGTGAGGCCTCAGTGTTGCCATGTTGCCAAAGCGACACATTCGTAGGGTCACAACGGCTGTTGACGTGGTAAACTTCGGCCACATCATTATGGGTGAACCTCTGAGGAAAACAAAAATATGAAGAAAATGTCTCAGCAATGTCTGCACACAAAAGCAAGGTTTTCTTTTTCCTGTTTTACAGACATTAGTGATCCAGCTATTCTAAACTACACATCCTGCTTTTGTTTTTGCACGTCTAGAACTAAAGCAGTTGTTGTAAGCATGGCATAATGACATTAACATCCAAATATTCATTACTCATTGGCTGCTTATGATTTAAAATCATTTCTCGTGTCCTTTATTATTTTTATTGCATGACATATGTCATAACCTGCTATGCTGCATACACTTCACCTCTGTCTTGCTGTTGATACACAAATTATATGCAATTTATGATATATTTAATATTTTTATATTCTCCATATCTCTTAAACAGACTATTCGTATTATAATAAAACACAAAAATATGGAAAATATTAATCGAAAATATAAATTTGCAAGCATCAAAATGCCTATCCACCACTAATCAATAGTAATAAAAAAAAAACCCTACTCAGACTGTTACAGTAAAGTTAACTGGAAGAAACGTAACAAAATCATTACCTTCGTTTGCGCTTCCAAACTTAAGATAAGCAAGTTATTTATCACATTATTTGCGCGTTTAATCTGTATCGAAACATTTTAATTTTTTCCAGTATGTTTATCCTTTTCATTCGGAATGTCAAAATGAGCAAAGCATGACAAGTCGCTGGAATATGACGTCATGTATGTCGCAAACCATTTGCGTCACTGAATCGTTCATTTTATGTTTAAAATAAATCAACACGAATGTATCACAAGTATTACAAAAATATTACAGAGTCGATTCAGTGTGTTCTAAAAGCGTATTTATTTATTTTTCTATAATTCTGTACATTGTTGAAATCGCTCAAAGCACCACAGCGCCATCTGTTGACAGCCACAGCTCAAACAGAAACAGTGGAGTCCATAGATAAAACACTAAGCCAAGTTCATTCATTGTTTACTTAAAGATGTACTTTATTACAAAAGTTTTCTTATTTACAAATTATTCCCGTTTCATCTGGATCTCTGTAACTACTCATATGAGGTATGTTGATGTTTGTATTGTTTATCTTGATGCTTCTCTGACAACAGTTTCCTTAAAACAAGCATTCGTTCAAACAATTCATTTTAGGGAATTGTTAGCATTATAAATTCGTTAGTATATATTTCATCTGATATAAGCTCTTTTCAGGGTTAAACTGTTTGAAATATAGCAGACAAAATATAAACATTTAATGAAACCATTTGACAAAACATCAGTTCCAGACTGAGATGTTGCATTTGCTCTTTTGTAAACAAATATGAGCACATATTTGAACCCTCGACCACAAAACCAGTCATGGGAGTACATTTTTTGAAACTGAGATTTATACGTCATCTGAAAGCTGAATGAATGAGGTTTCCATTGATGTATGGTTATGGCCGAAATACAACTATTTGAAAATCTGTAATCTGAGGGTGTAAAAAATTCACCTTTAAAGTTGTCAAAATGAAGTTCTTAGTAATGCATATTACTAATCAAAAATTAAGTTTTTATATATATTTACTGTAGGAAATTTACAAAATATCTTAACGGAACATGATCTTTACTTAATATCCCAATGATTTTTGGCATAAAAGAAAAATCGATCATTTTGACCCATACAATGTATTTTTGACTATTGCTACAAATATACCCATGCTACTTATAAATGGTTTTGTGGTCTAGAGTCACATATTAGCATGATACTTTCCAACAATGGCATTATTTTCACTTGCCCATTTGATCAACAACAGTGTTTAATATAGAAGTATAAAACATTTTAAAACATGAAATTTACACTGCATAATCTGTCTACTCTAAATGTATAATACACAATGTATGCTACCACAGGTAAGGGCAACTAACAGGCCCTCTAAATTGCATTTGCCTGTGACATTGATAGTTTAATCCTGTACTCGGCCGGCAAAACAGGTCAGAGGTTAAAGGTCAGTCTAGTTGTGGGCCCCCCTAGCCCTGCGTTGCTGTGACGCCCTGCGCTGCTGTGACGCCCTGCGTTGATTAATAAGCTTAGTTGTGGCACGCAGTTTCCGTATGCGCATCTGCCGCAGTCGGAGCTGTAGGTCTTTGGGAATCTTGCCTCCCTTGGCCAGGATCTCTCTCAGACGTTGTTTTGGTGTCTTGGTTAGGTGGAAGTCGCATATAGTGGGGTAATGCTCGTACTCAACCCTGCAACTTCGTTTAGCTGGGAAATATCCCTCCGCGGTCACTGTGATATCATAGTCGCCTGGGTTCAACAGACGCCAGTAGTCCCCATCAAAAGCTGAAATAGGATAGGAGAACATTTTTAGTTTTACACATATAGAGTGTTTTCAGAACACGTCATCAATCGGCCATATTGGCGGTACTGAACGTAAACAACGCCACTGAACAGACTGGAATGCAAATTAAGCTAATTAATGCTGCTGAAAATGGTCAATTATTGTTATGTTTTGGGCTGTACTAATCGGTCAGACTGGGAAAAACATTTAGGGCACTATAGACTGTCAAAAGTTATAAGAAATCAAAGAGAAGAGTGCAAAAACTGTCTGAGGAACAAAAGGCATTTGTGGTTGGCCAAACTGAACCAGGATTGCCAGGGCAAGAATCTTGACAACATTCGTGTTTGTTCTTATCATTTCCAGTCAGGTAGGTGAAATATTAGGCTAATTAATCCTGCTCATACGTATCTTTAATCTTTACCACCTATTAACTTTAGTTAAAATATTGCGCCCTTTCCTGCTTACTAAGTCCTACTCTATATGATTTAACAGCTTCCACACATTTTTTCCATGGTTTAGACAGCACAAATTAGCAGAACAATGTATTCAGTACATCAACCGTGCAATCCATGCTGTTGTTTACATCCGAGTATCTCCAATAAGGTCATGTATCTAAGTTAATTTATAGCTCCCTGAAAGTATTGGATGTATTGTTCTAATCATTCTTAATAGCGTTACCTGATCTTATGTGGTGGTCAATGTCATCTACTTTGATGATGGCATCAGCGATGCCGGCTTCAGTGTCTTTGTCCTTAACCACACCTTTGATTCCTCTATGTACCTGTCATATAAACAAATCAGTGTTTGCATTGCTTCTTGTGGCACATTCAGGTGTTCAGACGTGGTTGTTGGTATTGTGTATGTAATATGTTGTACCTGCTCCATGTAGATAATGAGAGATTCTTTATTGTTCTCCCATTCTATGGGCAGTTCACTGGCATGAGGGAACTTATCACAGGAGAGCTCCACCGTCACCTCAAAACAGTTGGTGTGCAGGTAACTGAAGTCATTCATACCTGCAAACAAAGGCAGAGTGATGGAATCAGGGTTAATATTCTCACACACTACCGTTCACTACCGTTTTGGGGGTTGGAAAGAAGTCTCTTTGCTCTGTGCTGCATTTATTTGATCAAAATACAATGAAAACAGTAATATTATCAAATATTACTAATTAAGATATCTGTTTTCTATTTGAAAATATTTAAAAATGTGATATATTCCTATGATGCAAAGCTGAATTTTCAACATCATTACTCCAGTCTTCAGTGTCAAATGATGCTTCAGAAATCGTATCTAATATGCTGATTTGCTCCTTAAGAAACATTTATTATTTTCAAGAATGTTGAAAAGAGGTGTGCTGCTTAATATTTTTTTAAACCGTGATGCATATTTTTCAGAATTGTTTGAATAGAAAGTTCAATAGAAGAGCATTTATTTAAAACCTTTTTAACATTATAAATGTCTTTACTTTCACTTTGATGCATTTTAAAGCATGAATAAAGTATTAATTACTATAAGAAACCTTACTGACTCTAAACTTTTGGTAGTGTATATTGGTGAAAAGTACATTTTGAACTATGAATGTAATGGTAAAGATCAAAGAGGTGACAAAATTACATTACTGTATTTTCCTGGTGAGAAAAAATGAGGTAATTCAGGTAGCTTGGATAGCTACTACAATATAACACTACATACTGCAATAACTTAGCCTAATATATATACATATATGATAAGAAATGATCATCTGGGGCAGTAGATATATGAAATTTTATATTTTCATCAAGATTTTTTGTTTCGTTTTTGGCTAGGCCTTATGTAGCGGGTATAACCCTCTCATATCACAGAAAACCTTTAAAGGGACAGTTCACCCAAAAATGAAAATCCTGTCATTAATTACTGACCCTCATGTCGTTCCAAACCTGTAATACCTTCGTTCATCTTCGAAACACAAATTAAGATATTTTTGATGAAATCTGAGAGCTTTCTGACCCTGCATAGACAGCAACACAACTGACACTTTGAAGACCCAGAAAGGAAGTAAGGACAATGTTAAAATAGTCCATGTGACATCAGTGGTTTAACCTCAATTATATGACTCAAGAAGACTGGCACGGAAGAGAAGAAATTGTTGAATGAAGTCATTATTTTTGTTTTCTCTGTGCATAAAAAGTATTCTTGCACCTTCAAACAGTTACAGTTGAACCACTGATGTCACATGAACTATTTTAACACTGTTCTCACTAACTTTCTGGGCCTTGAACGTGTCAGTTGTGTTGCTGTCTATGCAGGGAAACAAAGCTCTTGGATTTTATCAAAAATATCTTAATTTGTGTTCTGAAGATGAAAGATCATCTTAAGGTTTTGGAACGACATGAGGGTGAGTAATTAAGGATGAATTTTCATTTTTGTGTGAACTAACCCTTTAAGGTAGGTTTTTTTTGTGATCTCAAAAGCAGCAGAACTCACTTCCTGGCACTGTGTGCCAGTTTGCTCCGTTGATAATGTTATTATAGCGAAGGAAGTCCTCATTGTGACAGGGCCTTCGGTCTGGGTTGGACATCACATGGTTGGTGCTTGCATAAGCGGTGGCCAGCCAGCGGAAGAAGCTCTCATCAGGGGTGGGAGTGTGCTCTTTGGGAGCCCAGTCTTTGGTCATGTCAAATGGGTATGTGACCACCAGCTCTCCTCCATGGAGGTTAGCGCTGAGAACAAATGGTATAGTCTGCATCCAACTGATGACGGCTCTCGTTTCTGGAGCCACCTTAAATAAAAGACCAAAATAATGTGATTTATTTCAAATCTTATGGCAAGATTATATGTATGGATAGAAGAATGATCATTTGAAAATGGGAGGGGTGCTTGTTTCAACCTCATATGTGACCCGGGACCACAAAACCAGTCATAAGGGTCAATTTTTTGACATTGAGATTTATATGATTTATTATATCTGGCTGAGTTTATTTGAAAATCTGGAATCCGAGGGTCAAAAAGATCAAAATACTGAGAAAATCACCTTTAAAGTTGTCCATATGAAGTTCTTAGCGATGCATATTAGTAATCAAGTCTTGATTTAAGGTAGGAAATTTACAAAATATCTTCATGGAACATGATCTTTACATAATATCCTAATGATTTTTGGCATAAAAGAAAAATTGACAGTTTTGATCCACACAAAGTATTTGTGGCTATTGCTACAAATATACCTGTGCTACTTATGACTGGTTTTGTGGTCCAGGATCACATATGTGGTCATTACAAGCCTACTTTACCATAGCATCTTCTGAAGTGTACTGCTCTGGAATGGGAAAGTAGTGATTGATTAGTTTAGATTTGTCTGTTTCCAGCTCGATGGCATCCCACATCACTGTGTTGAGATCGGCAAAGTTGTGATTCATGTCAATGCCTTCATAACTGTAACGACCAAGTGCCCACCCAGCCAGCTCTGAACCCTGTAAAACAAAGCATGTTGACGAAACACAGGCATTATGAAGTCACTAAATGAGCTTGTTTGTGCTTGGATTTAAAATTTAAAACACACAAAGCTTATTTATAAAGGTTATTTAGTATGCAGTGAATGACTTGATGATGATATGATTTGAATCCTCATATGAAAATGAACATTACCGTTCACAATTTGGGGGTCAGCAAGATTTTATTTAAAGAGATAGTTCACCCAAAAATGAAAATTCTGTCAATTACTCACCCTCATGGCAATCCAAACCTGTAAGACCTTCACAACACAAATTAAGATATTTTTTATGAAATCTGAGAGCTTTCTTGCCCTGCATAGACAGCAATTGACACCTTCAAGGCACAGAAAGGTAGTAAGGACATCAATAAAATAGTCCATGTAACATCAGTGGTTCAACCTTAATTTTATGAAGCTACGACAATAATTTTTATGTGTACAACAGAAATAATGACTTTGTTCAACAATTTCTTCTCTTCCGTGTCAGACTCATAGCTTCATAAAATTAAGGTTGAACCACACATGGACTATTTTAACAATGTCCTTACTATCTTTCTGAGCCTTGAACGTGTCAGTTGCGTTGCTGTCTATGCAGGGTCAGAAAGCTCTCGGATTTCATCAAAAATATCATAATTCGTGTTCTGAAAATGAACGATGGTCTTACGGGTTTGGATTGACAAAAAGGTGAATATTTAATGGCAGAATTTTCATTTTTGGGTGAACTATCCCTTTAAGATAAAAAAAAAAAATGCAGCCTTGGTGAGCAGCAGAATATTCATAGTTTTCTCCACTCTACCTTCTTGTAAGCCATTTCATAGCCATCAGGGTTCATCGAGGGCAGTAGATGGATGCGCGTCTCTTTGACTAAGTGAACAATGCGCTGATTTTCCCGTTTGTACTCTTGGCATATGTACTCCATCAGGTTAAGCAATAGCTCTCTCCCCAGCACTTCGTTCCCATGCATACCGGCCACATAGCGGAACTCAGGTTCACCTGCAGGGGGAGCCAAAATGTCTTTGAATTTCATGCTCCTTCACAGAAAATAGATTAGGTGAGTGCAGCTATTAGAAGTGTTATGGTACATAAATGTACAGATGTGGGACTCTGTTTTGAAAAGTAAGTCCATGCTGTGCACAGATTTCTCTCCACCTCCTCTATAGAGTGTGCTAACAGAGGGGTTTGAAATCTTGCACCCTCTCTCTAGCAGTTCAGAAATCTCTGCTTGTCTGTTAAATGTTTTCAAAGTTCAAAGTTTTTATTATTATAATTTGTCTAGCTTAATGTCTGTGGCTAATATTTTATTTTAAAATGTAAGTTTTTATCTGTGCTCTCTGGAGGGCAAAGCAAAATGAAGAGTGTAAAGAAAAGTGTCAAGCTTTTACATATTTCCTTTTACATAAGTGTAACCAGTAAAGGATCATTCTGTGTCAACTCCACCAGAGGTCCCGGCTCCAATTTTGGATTTTGTTAAAAAAAATGTTTTGGTAAAAGAAATACATAAATGAAAGCCAAAATATTAAATTGATGGATAAAATTGTTAATACCCCTGAAAATGGGTTTTATTTAACAATCTTGCATTGAGATCCCCATATCTCTGAGATTAAACCAAATAAGGCCTGGAAAATGAAGATTCCAAAAGAAAAGTTTATTAAGAATCAGAATCTAAAAGGATATTAAGGTATCTTTAATACTTCTTCAATTACAATCACACAAACTTTGAAAAAGAATATTTATGGCACTCAAAAAGGTATGTTCTAAGCAGTTGTTTTGATAGAATTAAATGAGATACATTTCTAATTTCAGCATTGTTTGTTTTTCGGACATTCCTCCTTAAAAGAAAATATGAATCATCTGTATGTAAAATAGCCCACATTTGGCTTTTCACCACTGAAAATGTGTACAATTTAACAATTTACTCCCAGAGCCATATTGAAATTCCAATATCTCTGGAACTGAACCATACAGAGTCTTAAAAGTTAAGATGCCAAAAGGAATGTTGGTAAAGAACCAAAATCTAAAAGGGCATTAAGATATCTGTAATACTTCAGGCTTGAAAACTTTGGAGAAAAAACTTGAAAAGTGCTTTCTTCCCATTTTTGAATGGTCACCATTGGCGTATAATGCAACAAAGACAGCTAAAGTCAACAGATTTTACTAACAGACCTGCCAATCTCTGTGTAAAAATAAGATAATGATGCTGGCATCTTTCTAAAGTCATTTTTATGCCCCTGCATTTTGGCTCCGAATCTCAGATGACCCCCCTCTACAAAATAGTGGATAACTCAGTAAATATTCATTTATGACATTTTATATTGTGGATTTTATCACTACACATGTTAATATTTCTTCAGAAAAACAATATTGACAAAATAAAAAAATTGAGCTGGGGAAATTTCTTACATTTGCTCGATTTGACACAGAATGACCCTATACATATTACATTTTAAAAAAGTTTAGTTTCTGCTCATATTGTAGAAACACATTTTTGCAACCAAATTATCCACCATTGATTCATGTGTTTCGCAAACTAAAGTGTCAATAATAGCTGAGATACCAAGTAGTATTCAGCTGGTCATGTGATCTCAGTTCGGCTCCTTTATGAAAAGTACTTTTTTAAGTCACTGACAAACTACCACTCAAAAGTTTTTGAACGGTAAGATTTTTAATGTTTTTTTTTTTTTTTTAAAGAAGACTGTATTTATTTGGTCCAAAGTACAGCAAAACTGTAAATTTTTAAAAATATTTTTACTATTTAAAATAACTGTTTCCTATTTGAATATATTTTAAAATGTAATTTATTCCTGTGATTTCAAAACTGATTTTTTAGCATCATTACTCCAATCACATGATCCTTCAGAAATCATTCTACTATTCTGATATTCTAATATTCTAAAAAATGTACTCAGCTGTTTTAAATATTCATTATAATAATACTTAAAAATGTTTCTTGAACAGCAAGAAGGATACAATTCTGAAAATTTAGCTTTGATCACAGGAATAAATTACATTTTAAAATGTATTCAAATAGAAAACAGTTATTTTAAATAATCAAATATTTCACAATATTACTGCCTTTGTTATATTTTGGATTAAATAAATGCAGGCTTTGTAAGCAGAAGAGAATTCTTTAAAAACCATCACATACAGTTTAGACCACTTTAAACATTTTTCAGAAGATCAAGTGCTTCTTTATAGTGTTAAACTCTAAGTGGGGGAAAATTCTTTTTAAAGTTGTAGAAGATGAACTATATGTTGGAAGTTGTTAACAAATTAGTAGCTTGATAAAACATAAAAATTATTCTGTGATCAACAGTTTCTGTCTCAGAAAAGCCATTATATAAAATGATAAATAAGAATTAGTAGTCATGCCCTTTTTTCATTATAATATCATGAAATTTGGAACACAATGATTTATTCCCCCTAAAAACAAGTATATTTAATACTGGCTCTGAATTTTTAAGCAAAAACAGGACATATGTGCAACTGAGCTGCATCTGTGCATATCTGACCAAGCTTGGCTGATTTATTTCTATAAATATTGATTCGGCTTGCAGCTTGCTGCCTCTTTGTCAGCAAAGCTGCGTCTGTTTTGACAGTGAAACTGGGCGTCATTAGGTTCAGGTCCTCTGCAAGGTTAAATTCCCCCTCCTCTGTTCCTCTGCTTTTTGGCTAACAGTTGACCCATTCAGTCTCAGCAATCTGGCTCTCGTTAGCCTTGCTAAGAAAACATCATTCACCCCGCCAGAGAAGAGGAATTTCCAGAGGAGTAACTAGCTGAACTTTAACCCTCACATGCAGACCACATCATTGATATGCCATTGATTGAAATGTAGACGAGTCTGGAAAACCCCTGAAACAACAACACTCTTAAAAATTTCTTAAAGATCCTAAAAGGCGGTTTTTGCACTGATGAACCATTTTTGGTTCCCTAAAGAAACTTTCAGCAAACAGTTCCTAAAAGAACCACTTTTTTCTTAGTGTGAAGACAATTTAATGACCTAAATATAATTTTGCAATAGAAAGGTCCTGTGGATGTTAAAAGAGAAGTCCACTTCCAAAACAACAATTTACAAATAATTTACTCACCTCCTTGTCATCCAAGATGTTCATGTCTTTCTTTCTTCAGTTGTAAAGAAATTATGGTGTAGTTTAAATGAAGCTGCATCTAAACTACTTTTTTTTTTGAAGTTCAAAATCGGGGCACCACTGAAGTCCATCATATGGAGAAAAATGCTGAAATGTTTTCCTCAAAAACCATAATTTCTTCACGACTGAAGACAGAAAGACATGAACATCTTGGATGACAAGGGCGTGAGTAAATTATTTGTGAATTATTGTTCTGGAGTGGACTTCTCCTTTAAAGTTTACTCATGGAACCTTAGATGCCAATAAAAAAATCTGATTTGCATGAAGTGTAGAACCAAAAAGGATGATATACCCATCAGACAGGCTAGGAAATACTCCCCTGTAATAGAGCGTAGCAGTGTGGGATTTTTAATTGTGCTCTATTAAAGAACTGTTTATGTGTTAAGAAAATGCAGCCAATAATGATGTTTGGGTATGTTATTTGGCCTCAGAAATGACGCAGTTCGCTTGTAACACTAGAGCATGAAATGCACTTTCATACTGTTCTCATTTCATAAACACAGTTGACATAAAGCTAATCTGTTTCCAAAGAGGCCATAACTTGTGGAGTCTTGTAGGCTGGCCTGACATTTCTCCACTGTGCCCTCTATTTCTCACATTAATTGGGTCAAATTTCCTCCTGAACAGAATTGCCACATGCTTTGATCCACTTGTGAAATGCTCTATGATTTTCTAACACACCGGGTGAGGTTATTTCTTCCCACTTTCATTCTCTAGACACTTTCAGAGGTCTGCCGCCATGGCTTTCCACGATTGCATCCCTGGCTCCAGCCTGCATTATGAGTGCTGGCAGGAGATGAGTAAACCACTGCCAGAGCTGGCAACCTCTCTCACCAGAAACCAATCTCTAACCCACAGGCCAATGTAAACACTAGAGTTGCCCAGTGTAAATGGACAGGGCAAATCAGAGTGAATGAGAGCGAGTGAGAGAGAGAGGGGGCAGAGGGTTTTTGGGCTGTGTTCCAGTTGCTCTCGTTCCAGCATAAAAACTGATAACTGCACTCACATGGAATCTGTGCCAGAAAACGCCATGAAAAAACTCCACAGATTTCCACAGAAGTTGAACTCCAGTTCGTTTGTTTAGTTTAACACATTTTACTTTGAGTTCCACAGATTTTCCCTCTGCATTGAAAATTCATAATTCGTCTGCATATTCTGCCCATGTATCTTTAAGGAAAGAGATTTGCCACATCAATATACCATAGCTTGAAAAAGAGGTCAATGGCCTTAAAGGATTAGTTTACTTCCAGAATAAAAATTTCCTGATAATTTACTCACCCACATGTCATCCAGGATGTTCATGTCTTTCTTTCTTCAGTCGCAAAGAAATTAAGGTTTTTGAGGAAAACATTTCTGGATTTTTCTCCATATAGTGGACTTCAATTGTAGGTTCACACTGCAGTTTCATTGCAGTTTCAAAGGGCTCTACACGATCCCAGCTGAGGAATAAGTGTCTTGTCTAGCGAAACGATCAGTAATTTTCTTAAAACAATAAAAATGTATATACTTTTTAACCACAAATGCTCATCTTGGGAAGTAGCAACCCAGTTTTTACAAAGCGGATGTGCAAATAAAGTCAAAACCCCTCTACAAAAAAGATAAAACAATGATGTCGGACGATTTTGAAGTTGGAGGAGAAAATGAGATAGAGTTTTTTGTCCTACCCAACCTTTTTAAACTTATAGTACACTTAAAGTACACAGACTGAGAACTAACCATTCATGATGTTTTTCAACATGATTACTTAATGCGTATAAAATGCACATTGCAGCGCTAGTGCAAGACAAGCATTTGTGGTTAAAAAGTATATTCATTTTAATTTTTTTTAAGAAAATGACCGATCGTTTCACTAGATAGGATGCTGATTCCTTGGCTGGGATCGTATAGAGCCCTTTGAAGCTGCATTGAAACTGCAATTTGGACCTTCAACCCACTGGCTCCCATTGAAGTCTAAAAACCTTTTTTCTCAAAAACCTTAATTTCTTTGTGACTGAAGAAAGAAAGACAGGAAGGACATCGTGAATGACATAAATTGACAAAGAATTTTTTATTCTGGAAGTGAATTTCTTTATTGTAAAGTTGCTCAAAAAAAGGTTTACTGAGGTTTTTTTTTTTTTTTTTCTAGAAGTACAATTCATAAGTAAAACTGAGTTGAAGAAACACTTTATGGGCTAAAATTGTGTTTTTATGTCATAAAATGTTAGATCAAAGCAGATTAAATATTGAAATTGCTTTGATTTACTGTAAATATTTGCGTAAATTTAAATTAGCCAGGTTTATGGTTTATACTGGTAGATTAACTTGTGTTGGGACTAAAACTCACCCAGCTCGTGTTTGCCTGGATTGTCTGAGATTTCCATCACATACAGTTTAAGGCCCATGTAGCTTTTGCCAATGCTGTAAATGCGGGTGATATCAGGACACATCTCGTTCACAGACTTCATGAGCTGAAAGACAAATGATAATGCACTTTTTCACAGCTTAATCTTACATAATGCAAGGACACATCAAATTGAAATTACAGTAAAAGTGAATGATCGAACATAGTTTCCTTGGAAATAAAGCAATACAGCTGTTTTATAATGAGATGATAATAAATGTTTCTTGAGCAGCAAATCAGCACATCATAACAATTTCTGAAAGATCATATAACACTGAAGACTGGAGTAATGATGCTGAAAATTCAGCAGTAATAAATTACACTTTAAATGCAGCCTTGGTGACCATAAGAAACTTCTTTTATAAACATTATGCTGACCCAAACATTTTGGAAATTTGTGTATGACAAAGCACATATTTTCCTTTAGATCCATTCATGTATTAATGTAATCAAGGATCCATGAGTGGAGAATATATTAAAACATTTTTTTATCTTTCTATGTGTATATAAATTCGGTTTTTGTTTCTTGCCCGGAGGGTTTTGTTAATGTAGACACTGTTGCATAATAGTGGTCAGACTGACCGCAAGTGGTTCGCAAGGCAGTGTTCACATTCTAACGTGACAATCTGGAAAATGTTTGTTTTCTAGCCAGGGCTGGTTTTTAGATCATGTGGCTTGACTGAAGCCCCTCTCTATCAATCTGAAGTGCACTGTACTAGCATGTAGGTCTGCTGGCTTTAAAGGGATAGTTCATCCAAAAATGACGCAACGTATGTGTTCAAGTCTGAGAAAGGTTCAGTGGTTTAACTGTAATGTTTTGAAGATATGAGAATACTTTTTGTGTGCAAAGAAAACCAGCATCCGGATCTGGATCACATGGATTATATACCTTTCTAGGCCTTGAACATGTCAGTTGTGTTGCTGTCTATGCAGGGTGAGAAAGCGCTCAGATTTCATAAAAAAATATCTTAATTTGTTTTCTGAAGATGAACGAAGATAGTATGGGTTTGGAACGACATGAGGGTGAGTAATTAAAGACAGAATTTTCATTTTTGGGTGAACTATGCCTTTTAGCAGCAACTGATACATCATTTAATTTACCATATCATATTGACAAAACAAGCCAAGAAAAGACTCCATCTTTCTCACCTTCCTCATCTCTTTGTAGTTATGATGTCTGAAGTCCAGTTTGTCCTTGGTGCCTTCTTCAGCTTGCCATGGGTAAATATTGTTTGGATCTTAAAACACATTGTGGAGTTTGTGAATATTACTGTGCCCACGTTTTTATTCACAGTAGTATATCATTAGAATTTATGCACTTATCAATTTGATAAATTGTTTTGTTTTCCTTAAATCTCTTAAGACCTGTGATCTCCATGATATGGCAAAGAAAGCTCTTCCATATGTGGGATGAATGAAAGGTTTGTGTTTGGCATACCTGGCAGCTCACAGCCCATAATTTCGGCTCTCAGACAGATGGTCCCATTCTTAAACCAGGTCTGAGGGTTAATGCGTATGTATTGTGCCACCGCCGGCTCGGGCAAAACGGCCAAGACTGGTGTTTCGCTGTCCTGGTTCCCCTCAAACACCTGTTAGCACACAAGATCACTTTTGGTGAGTGATCCTATTGATACGATCCAAATGACATTTGCCAGTGGCAGCTGGCACTGCACCTCATTCTAGTCTATGCCCAAGGAGGGCACACGAAAGGCTGGCACAGCGCAGTCCGCAGTGGGCAGGCTATTCTTTTCAAAAGAGCCGCTTAACCCTGCCAACTACTGCCAGCGCCCGCCTCCAACCTCTGTTAGTACAAACCACCCTGTGCCAGCTGGAAATGCTGAATGGATATAATGATGTCACAAAGATACTGAGGCTAATATACACCAGCAGCAGTGAATGGCGCAACCTACTGTCTGGAAAACAGGGCTTATTTTAGATTATCTCTTTTAAATGAAAGGAAAACTGTAATTCAGCCTCACAAAACTGTGCTTAATAGGGTCATATAATGAAAAATACTGTTGTTCGTGATTCTTTTTCTGGCAAAGACTGTTTTCTACACCTTAAAAAGCAGGAATTTGCATTGTTATCTTAAAAAACCTATTCCTGCATGATTTTACTTAAAACTGTAATTTTTTGGTATAAAATACTGTATTTAGGTTGACTGTATTTTCTTTTTTTTACTGTTTGGAAACAGTATCAGAACTACGGAAGCCAATTTCCACCACTGAATAAAAAAATGAAAAAAAGGTAATTGTGACTTTTTATCTTGCAGTTCTGACATGTTTTCTCAGAATTGTGAGATATACACTTGCAATTGCAAGTTATAAAGTCAGAATTCTGAGATATAAACACAATTCTGACTTTTATCATAGAATCATGACATAAACTCGCAAATCTTAGAAATGAAGTTAGGTTTTTCAAGATAGAAACTTAGAGAGTTACACAAGAGTTATACAGTTATAAAGTTAGAATTGTGAGATAGAAACTCCCAATTCTGAGAACATATCAGTCTTTTTCCCCCTACAAAATTGGACTTCCTATAACTTGACTTAATAACTCACAAGAAAAAAGTCAGAATTGTGAGTTTTTTTCTTGTGAGGTAAGTCAGAATTGTGAGATATAACCTACATTTTGAGATACAAACTTGCATTTGCGAGATAAAAAAACTCACAATTCTGACTTTTTTTCTCGCGAAATGTGAGTTTGTATCTTGAGTTATATAGGAAGTCTAGTTTTTTAGGGAGAAAAAGATATATTGATATATTGATATGTTCTTAGAATTGTTTATATCTTACAGTTATATCTTCAGTTTATATCTTACAATTAAATTTTATTTCTCAGAATTGCAAAAAAAAAAAAAATTCTGACTTTATAATTGCAATTGTGAGTTTATATCACACAATTCTGAATTCATTTCTCAAAATTACAAGTTCATATCTCACAATTCTGAGAAAAAAGTCAAAATTGCAAGATGTAAACTCTTAATTGCGAGAAAAAAAAGTCTGAATTGTGAGATATATATTTTTTTATTCAGTGGCGGAAACGGGCTTCCATACAGAACCTTTTTTAAATAGGGGAAAAAAAGGTTGCAAAAATAGCAACTTTCTGACATCACATTTACAGTATGTAAACTACATATACTTGAGTATATACTACTGGTTAAAAAGTTAATAAATAACAATTAAGATTTTTTAATTTTAAAGACTGTTGACAGTTCAGCTTTGCATCACAGAAATAAACTACATTTTACAATACAATAGAAAGTATATAAAAGACCCTTTTTTTTTTTACACTTGATAACAAAGAGATCAACATACCGCCTCTTCTGTTCCATTCATGCATGGCTTCCATTTAATGGTGTCATTGCTAACTTGAACCTTGAAGGTTTCTACAAAGTCCAAGCTACAAAATAAAAGTGGCACATAGTTATTGTTGGAATTCACTGTTTGTTTTAATTGTGGCATTATGGGAAAGTAATATATTATGATATGAAGTACCTCCATATGGAGCTACGACCCTGTAGTATCACTGCTGTGAACTTTGTGAGCTTCTTGGCATCTATCTGTAACCACTGGTTCTGGTCTTTATACAGTGCGCACCAAGCTCCATCATAGATATCGCCATCCTCCACACCAGACTGCAAAAACAAACAAACAAACAATAAAACAGTGTTTATGTTAATCTAAAAAAACCACAAACTGACAAATATGCTGATGATAATGGATACTATATTTATGTTGACAAATACACTCCCACTGAAAAGTTTGGACTCTAGAAACAGTGAATGTAAAATACTATTGCAAATTAAAGTTACTGTTTTGTATTTTCAGAAATCAAGCTAATATGCTTAATTGGTGTTCAAGAAACCTTTCTTATTAGTATCAGTGTTTAAAAGAGGTTGTGTTGCTTAATATTTTTGTGGAAACCATGTTTTTTATGAATAGAATGTTGAAAAAACAGTGTTTATCTGTCACTTTTGATCAATTTAATGTGTACCTGACTCATTGCTAAAAAATAATTAATTTAAAAAAAAAAAAATGACTTACTGACCCCAAACTTTAGAATGGTAGCGTGTATAAAGGTTTATTTTGTAGTGTGGCTCACCTGTATGTTGAGTCGGCCCCTGTGTGGCCCCAGGCCCGTACGCTTATAAGAAGAAGCCTGAATCTGTGAGTCTTTAACTTTCAGAGACTCTAGACCCAAAGGAGGACACTCTGAGAAAGCAAAAGAGATGATTTAAACTGAGGGAGGGAAATAGAGGAAAATAAACATTGTGTGCTCCTTAGATTTTTGAGCCAAGTGGATTTTGAATGCAATTTCTAAAAAAACTGTTTATTAATCAGTGCATACGATTTTACATTCGGTGCAGCTGCAGGACAGACAGGAAACTGTTGTTTGAGGAATTCAGCTTGATCCATCCGCTTTTCAAATACTTTCTCCCTTCTCTACCAGGCTATTTTGTAGAGCCTCTTTTGTAGCTGTTTTTGAAGCCTTTAGGGTCCATGCTGGAAACACTGATACCACTATATGTGGAAAAACGTCCCAAATGTTCTCTGTCAGCTAAACCAGCTTCACCTAAAATACTCATTGAGGAATTCCTGAGATTTTAATTGAATATTTGAATAATTTTACAATACATTTACATGTTCACATTTGGTTTCGTAAAACCTGCACAACTGGGAAACTCGTATTTGTGAGCAGGGAGTTCATTATTTATTATTCGTCATTGGGAGTTATTCCTTAGTCTATACAGAAGCTTTATGATGCTAAGAATAAATATTTTGACTAATTCATAATAGCTATGTCTTGTATACATAAGCACGTTCAAAAGCAATGCTGACCGACTCCATGTGATGCTCCACATCCTGCCAGGATGTTTAGTTTATAATATTCATTATAAATAAACTTAAGTATATATGACACACAACTAAAAGTTACAGTATGCATTGTATAATCTTTCATACTTCAAATCCTGCTCACATTGTATAGAAATATTTTCCACATGCATTATCTGCTGCTGTGGGGGCTTCATGCTCTTTTAATGCAAGTTTAAATAGTTAAAAGATTTTAGGATTCTTTTTACTTTAACTTTACTTACTGTACTTTACCTGGTTAACCTTGTGAACTTCTTAACGAGTAAAAAGTTTGGATAACATTTCCAGAAACATCCTGTTTGTTACTGATTAGCATTACTGTATCTGATTGAGCCTGTTGCATGTGAACCTTTGTGTCTGTGCATCATGTAGTGATCAGACTTCAAGTTAGAGACGAGCACATCTGGTTCTTGTGGGTGAGTCAGTCTGATGGTTTGTGGAGTCAGCATTCCTCACCAGTTCATCTGAAAGTGGGGAGATTTCCTGGCACTGCTGATGTTTAGGTGACCCAATTACTTTGACCTGGACTGTTGTATTGCTGCCTTTTAAATTGTTTCATTCACCACGTTGATAGACAGCAGGACTGTGAGATGCCGCTGGGCTTGTCTTTAAGAGGTGTTTAGAGAGCTCTGGATGTAATTGGACTTGTTACACAACCACCTCCCCCTATAAATCTGCTAAAACACCCCAGTTTCTGAGATTAACTGAGAAGATGAAAAGAACAAGAGCTGTTGCTCGTGAAGTCTCATTTCGATGACTGTTTTGTTTAAAGTGGGTTCTTGAATGGGTTCTCTGTCCTCAGCAAATTAAAGACTTCAACTAACTTTATAATTCTAGCAGATGTTCTGTACATGTCCTTATTTTAGTTAACCTGATACAAGATACATGACAGAAACTAAGATTTTCCAATAATTCTGACCATAGATTTCCTGCAGTTGAATAATCTATGGAAAACCATGCTTCTCAACTTTGTGGTTTGTTTGGTTAGTGAAAAGAACTAGTTCACTGACGTGTGACCCAATTGCCTTTTGAAACAGGAAGAGGACTATTTCTGCAGCGTTTGAATATGCCTGGGATTATGTAACAACCCTTGCTTGCATATTTGTCTTAAGTAGCAAGGGTATATTTGTAGCAATAGGCAAAAATACATTGTGTGGGTCAAAATTATCGATTTTTCTTTTATGCCAAAAATCATTAGGATATTAAGATTATGTTCCATGAAGATATTTTGTACATTTTCTACCGTAAATATATCAAAACTTAATTTTTGATTAGTAATATGCATTGCTAAGAACTTGATTAGGACAACTTTTAAGGTGATTTTCTTAATATTTTGATTTTTTTGCACCCTCAGATTCCATATTTTTAAATAGTTGTATCTGGCCAATTTTGTCCTATTGTCTCCATCTCAAAAAAAAAAAAAAAAAAAAAAAAGACCCTTATGAGTGGTTTGTGGTCCAGGGTCATATTTATGAACTGATAATCTCAGAAGTTTTTTTAAGCATGGATGGATGGAGAAATGAATAATGCACAAATGTATAAACATATAGATAGATGGAATTATGGATAGATAGATTACCAAAAAAATGGTTTCCCCATTCCATTTTGAAAGATGTTTTATTTGTATACTGAATTCTACAGAATTTGAATTGCAAAAATATAAACATTTAATGTATAATGTTATACTTTTATAATATTTTATTACAATTAAATATATAATTTTATTAGTACCTAACATTCATTTCCAAAAGTGGAAAGGAGTGTGTCACATTTACTTACCAAATACCGGTGGTTCTTCACTTTCTTTTGTGTTCCAAACTTTCCGTTCCACGTTTTTATCAATGTTCTCATTCAGGTCCTCTGTGTTGAAGCGCGCTGGGGTGGTCGTCGTTTTTGTGGCTGGTAGTGTTGGCTTCACTGCTGTTGGTTTCACGGCTTTCGTGGTTCCCTTAGTTGACTCAAAAGGCTTCACTGTCGTGTGTTTGGGAGCTCTGCTGGTCACCTCGGTGGGTTTAAATGTCGTGGCTCTCAGACGTTTGGTGCTTCCCTCAGTGGGTTTCAGAGCTCTGGTGGTCGCCTCAGTGGGTTTGGCCGTCTTGGACAATCTGCTTACCTTAGCAGGTGAGGTGTTTCCATAAGCGCTCGTGGTCCTGGGTTTACTACGGGCTCTCCCGCTTCCAGTTGCAGATGATGATGGCTGAGTGTAATTTAAATTATATGATGCAGTTGTAGCTGATTTTTTAAGAGAAGGTGAAGTAGTTACTCCTCCAACTAAAACAATGATAAAAGTTAACAAAGATAAAAGTATAACGGTAGGTGCCATGGTTCGCTATTTAGTCTCTACTGAAGAATCTCAGCCCAGATATGTTACTTTATCTGAACACATAAACCCCGTAATGTTGCAAAATCACGCGCCACTAGTGTTGCAAAGCAAATGTGAGACCATATTACTGTGAATAGAGGGACAGAGAATTTGAGGGGAAAATGTGTGCCATACACTTTTCTTTACTTTTTTTCTGCTTAGGTTTTCTCTTCCTATGTTTTCGTTAAAAATATAAAATTTTGAGCATCAGTATATAGCTTTAACGGTATTACTTGTGTCTTTCGTATTATTTTTCTACTAAAAAAAAAGTTTAATACTTATAGTCCCAATTAATGGGAGCAGCGCGCCATCTAGTGGCGATTACAGACCAGACCTTTTTTTTTTTTTTTTTAAAGTAATTTGACTGGAATAGTCGATTCACAATGTCAACAATGGGAAAACTTGAATTGTTTGAAACCTATTAGGTATATTCATTGCTATTAAATCTACAATTAACCTAGTGTATTTTAGGGACAACAAATGTTTAAATTAACCACTTTAAATTAACGCATATTCACTACCAGTAAAAAGTTTTGGATAATAAGATTTTTAACGTTTCATTAAAAAAAAGTCACTTCTGCTCACCAAGCCTGCATTTATATGAATCAAAGTACAGCAAAAAACAATAAAATTATGAAATATTTTTACTATTTAAAATAACTGCGTTTTATTTGAATATAATTTAAAATGTAATTTATTCCTGTGATTTCAAAGCTGAATTTTTAGCATCATTACTCCAGTCTTCATTGTTACACGATCCTTCAGAAATCATTCTAATATGCTTATTTGCTGCTCAAGAAACACTTTATTATTATTATTATTATTATTATTATCAATATTTAAAACAGTGGAGTACATTTTTTTTCGGGATTTTTGATGAATAGAAAGATCTAAAGATCAGCATTTATCTGAAATAAAAAGCTTTTGTAACATTATACATTATACCATTCAAAAGCTTGGAATCAGTATAATGTTTTTATTTTTCTGGGAAAGAAATTAATACTTTTATTTAGCAAGGATGCTTTAAATTGATCAAAAGTTATGATAAAGACATTTATAATATATAAAAAATATTTTAAAAATATTTCTTTTTCATACAAATGCTGTTATTCATCAAAGAAACCTAAAAAAAAATCTGCTCAGCCGTTTTCAAAATAACAAGAAGAAGAACAATAATAAATGTTTTTAAGCAAATCAGAATATTAGAATGATTTCTGAAAGCTCATGTGGCTGGAGCAATGATGCTAAAAATTCAGCTTTGAAATCAGTTTAATTTTAATTTTAAAATAAATTAAATTTTATAATGTATTCAAACAGAAAGCAGTTATTTTAAATAGTAAAAATATTTCTGAATTTTAATGTTTTTGCTGTACTTACGGATCACATAAATGCAGACTTGGTGAGCAGAAGAGACTTCTTTAAAAAAAACAAATATCTTACTGGCCAAAAACGTTTGACTGGTAGTGTACATCACTTTTCGTGACGTTGGTTCAGCTTTGCTTTTTAAATCGGAAGAACGAAATAGCTCTAAATTATTGAAAAAAATAACCACCTTTTCCTTAATAATAGACACAAAGAGTGCTATTATTGTTTTCAGTGATGTGGAACCTGTACATTTCTGTGACCCTGGACCACAAAACCAGTCTTAAGTTGCTGGGGTATATTTGTAGCAGTAGCCAAAAACACATTGTATGGGTCAAAATTATTGATTTTTCTTTTATGCCAAAAATCATTAGGAAATTAAGTAAATATCATTTTCCATGAAGATGTTTTGTAAAATTACTGTAGATATATCAAAACTTAATTTTTGATTAGTAATATGGATTGCTGAGAACTTCATTTGGACAACTTTAAAGGTGATTTTTCTCAATATTTAGATTTTTTTGCACCCTCAAATTCCATATATTGAAATAGTTGTATCTCTGCCATATATTGTTCTGTCTTAACAAACCATACATCAATGGAAATCTTATTTATTCAGCTTTCTGGTGATGTATAAATCTCAGTTTTGAAAAACTGACCCTTATGACTGGTTTTGCGGTCCAGGGTCACATATGTTAACATCTCAAAAAATGTGTTTTAGGGTTTCCTTCAATTACCAACAACATAGGCTAGTATGTGGCTGCATCCAACATTTTGCATGCCACCCTGTTTAAAGAGTGATTTTGCATCATTTTAAAACATTCGTGACAAGTACAATCACTTGAGCCCTTTCTTCAGCATGGAAAGAATTAAATGACTTTGCTCCATTTTCTGTAGTAGGGTTGACTACTTCATGTCATTTTAATGTTAATGTAATTGTGGTATTTTGCTGCAAACACACATATGGAAAGTTCTATATAGAAAACTCATTATCAGAATAAGAACAATGTTGTCGTCGTGTCCAATCTTAAAACATGACACTTATCATTTGTTAATAAAAACATTCCACTAGATGGCGACAAAAGACTGTGTATTTTTTTAATGTGACATAATTTGCTCGCACATAGAAGTTTGAGCCTTTAAACACGAACACTCATATTGTACAAGAGTTCATTATTATTATTCGTTTTTGTGCAAAACTCTCAGACTGTTCTGATCAAATAAATAAAATAAGATATTGTTTATGCGTGTAAAGAACTTGAAATGTTTTTATTTGCACTGCTGACTGTCTTTCATGTCCAATCTGAGCTCCTGCTGAGTTTTCCTATAGTAACGAGGTTAGAGACCACATCACCATCAATTATTAATGCATTACGCGCTTCAATAACTTCATACAACTATTTTAGAAATGTGAAAAACAGACAAACAGTTCTGAGCATTTAAAGCGGTTTATCACTTTATGTTCTATCAATTATTGAATGAGTGGTGTTTTCTTCTGTTCGTTTTTAGGCAACGCTTAATCTAGTTTCCCTTCCTCATATAAATATTTCAGAGTGTCCTTTGACATCATAAATTATGATGGAAATGTATGTATTATTTGATTATTTACATGATATACGGTGCTTGTGAGTGTTTTTAATTTAGAACGCATTTATTAGTGTCTGCATAAGAATATTAGAATATATCTGAACCCTTTGTGCTGGAGGGTGTAGTTTACTGAAAAATTCAATTTACTCCTGTCTCTCTCCCCCTTCTTGTTCTCTTTCTAACACATGCACACACCGGATGCGAGAAAAAACGTGGAGTTTGCATGGAAATTCCTTTCCTCAACCTGTCAGTTTCCCCCTGTACCACCTACAGTGAGGAGAGAAATGTCAACGCTTAATAGGAAACTTAACACTGCAAAATATTCATAACCTGCTCTACTTAAATATATATGTGCTATATAGAGTGTTGTGCTGTTATGTTGTCTGTATAAGTGTTAATATAACCTTATGTACACTTTCTGGGGTCATCTTTAGTAGTGTAAAAACTGGAGTACTAAGTGAACTATGAATGTCAAACCATAAATGAATAATTTGTCACTGAAGCATGTGGGGTTGTTGCTAGGAACCGCAATGAAAGTAGAAGAAAATATGCTTATTGCTCCCAGCGGTCTGCTTGGGCATAATAGTTGTTATGATTATAGCTCTATAAATTGAGTTACTAATTAGACTTCGATTGTACAGATCAATTAAATATAGCCTCTTGATTTTTATATCAGATTGTAAACAAGTTTAGGGGTCTTAGCAATTATTCAGAGCTCCCTCTCTCTCTATATACACACAAACTGTAAAATATTATAAACATATACATGTTTACATATACATAAATGTACACTACCAGTCTAAAGATTTTTAATGTTTTTTAAAGAAGTCTCTTCTGCTCATTAAGGCTGTATTTATTTGATGCAAACTACAGCAAAAAGAGTTACATTTTGAAATGTTTTTGCTATTTAAAATAACTGTTTTCTATTTGAATATATTTTAAAATGTAATTTATTTCTGTGATTTCAAAGCTGAATTTTTAGCATCATTACTCCAGTCATGATCCTTCAGAAATCATTCTAATATTCTGATTTGATGCTCAAAAACATTTATTGTTAATACTATTATTATTATTATGTTGAAAACAGCTGAGTAGAATTTTTTAGGTTTCTTTGATAAATAGAAAGTTCAGAAAAAACAGCATTTATCTGAAAATTTTGTAGAAATTATAAATGTCTAAATAAAAGTATTCTAGAATTTCTTTTCCCAAAAAAAAAAGCTTTTGAATGGTATAGTGTAATTGTAATGTTACAAAAGCTTTTCATTTAGAAAAAATGCTGATCTTTTGATCTTTAGATCTTTCTTTTCATCAAACAATCCTGAAAAAAAGTTTTACATCAGTTTTACATATTAACTGCTTCTTGAACAGCAAATCAGCATATTAGAATGATTTCTGAAGGATCATGTGACACTGAAGACTGAAGTAATGATACTGAAACTCGAGCTTTGATCACAAGAATAAATTACATTTTAAAATGTATTCAAATAGAAAAGTTATTTTAAATAGTAAAAATATTTCAAAATTTTATTGTTTTGCTGTTGTTTGGATCAAATAAATTGCAAGCTTGGTGAGCAGAAGAGACTTCAAAAAACATAAAAAATCTTACTGTTCAAAAACCTTTGACTGGTAGTAAAAATTATGTAGATTATTAATAAATAATAATAATAAAATAAAAATGATTAAAATTACTTAATCGAATATGTACATTTATACATTTCATTTAAATTTATATTTAATTTAAAATCTGTTGAAAAATTATGTGAAAAAATTGTATATGTGTATGTGTTTACAATGTGATGCTTAATGTATTTAATAGAAATAATTTAGTCTTTCTGTCATTCACTACACGCACACACACACACACACACACACACACAAATATATAATTTTCAAAATGATGTCTGATTCCCTGCATTTTTCAGCTGCTCTGTTTTGTAAGTTCTGAAGTCATGAGAGTTTCATTAGGAGCAGGTCTAAGTAATGTGTGTGTGTGTGTGTGTGTCCTGTACAGTGACCCAGCAGCAGTGCTATGAGAGCTAGCAGCATGCCGCTCCTTTAATGACCTATGAGAGCTGTGGACCCAGGCCATACACGGGGAACCTGAGAACCTGCTGAGCAACTTCTGTTGATCTAAGCCAGGTGAGGGGCCCACACTTCTGCGAGACAGAAAGAGAAAGCTGGGGACAAGACTTTGAGTGTGTGTGTGTATGGGGAGTTTTATGGCACGATTGTTGTTTGAATTATTGATAGCTTGGTATGCTGCTCTCTAATCAGTTCTTGTACATTTTATGATTCGCTATATGTGGGTTTGTTTCCCAAAGACATCCTATTAATTTCTATGTGCTTCATGTTTCTAAACATAGCTACATGTGAATGGAAAATTTAGTATTTTGTTTAATAAAACTATAAAAAGCAAATAGAGAGAGATTTTAAGGTAACATACTGACTGTGTGTTCTCGTTCAAATAAACCACAATATCTCTCATACAGCAGGTGAGCTGCATCAATTCACAGGAGTCCGTCATAGACCTGCACAGCCTGAGAAATTTAACCTCCTGATGAAAACCGCAATGTCCTGACCTAAAACCAGAGATGTGAACAACAGCAAATAAAACACAGGACATACGTGGTGAGTAAAGTGTCTTCAGATGTTTCTTTCCTATTCTTGTACAGCTTGATTATTTTTTTCAGGCTCCGCTCGGTGTGTCCTCTCATTACCACGGTGTACTACCTGAACGCTACAGGACTTCAGAATTATAAATATTCATTCTTCCCCTTACCTGAAAATCCAACAGCATGCTATACCTCACTGCTCAATTATTGATTTCCAGCAGGCTTATAAAAGTACGAAAACTCTGGATTGTTCAGAACAATCTGGAGAACAACTGGTGAGTAAATTCAAGAAAAGGTTATATAGTTTAATTAAAATATGTTTATTCATTATAAATTACATTCCATAATTTACGTTAGTATTTATCATCTAATATTTTAATTTAAAGGATTAGTTCACTTCCAGATCAAAAAAATTACAGATAATTTACTCATCCCCTTGTCATCCAAGATGTTCATGTCTTTCTTTCTTCAGCTTAAATACACCTTCAAAGGGCTCTAAACGATCCCAGCCAAGAAAAAGGGTCTTATCTAGCGAAACGATCGGTTATTTGTTTATTTGTTTATTTTATTACAAATTGTATACTTTATAACCTCAAACGCTTGCTCTGTGTGAACTATGAACTCTATTTTTTTCAGTCATGACAGTTAGGGTACATCTAAAAACTCCCATCTCATTTTCTCAACGTCAGAATCGTCCTACATCGCTGCAGAAGTGCCAACCCAGATTTACAAATTGAACATGCAAAGAAGATCAAACACCCTTTACAAAAAAAAGATAACAGTGATGCAGGACGATTTTGAAGTTGGAAGAGAAAATGTGATGAGAGTTTTTAGACGTACCCTAACTATCATGACCGGAAAAAACTGTTTACACAGAGCTAAACAAGATGAGCATTTGAGGTTGAAAAGTATATAAATTGTAATTTTTTTTTTAGAAAATAACCAATCGTGTTGCTAGATAAGACCCTTCTTCTTCGTCTGGGATCGTTAAGAGCCCTTTGAAGCTGCATTTAAACTACATTTTGGAAGTTCAAATTTGGGGGCACCATAGAAGTCCATTAATGAAGAGAAATCCTGAAATGTTGTCCTCAAAAAACATAATTTCTTTACGTACATTATCTGTGAATCTTTGTTCTGGAAGTGGACTAATCCTTTAACATTTTAATGTTTGTTTTGTACAGATTTTATAGATAGATAGATAGATATTCCTCAGATAAAATAATGCAGGATTTTGCATGTGTGGGTTTATGCTAATTTGGCATTTAGTATCCCATGTAAAGAATTTAAAGTAAAATCTCGGTAGATTTTGCATTGCGTAATCGAGATTAATAGGGGAAATACATCTGGTGTGTTTTAGTGAAACGGAAACTGTGATCAGCAGGTGGCAAAAGCTTCCCAAGACATGCCGTTATATCATCAACATGCTGCAGTTTTGAATTTGAGAATTAAAAAGTTATATTCTTACATCAAGCAGAGTTTTTAGCTAAATGTCAGGCTGACCAGTCATGTATATGTAAAAATCCCCCAGAAAAAAGTTTATCCTTCTATAAAACTTTCCTCTGATTCATCCGAAAAGAATACATGGAAGAAACCCCCTCCCAAGTCATTCCCTCTTCCATGAACAATAAATGTGGAAGTGTCATGTAATATTGATGGGCTCAGCTGATGATCTCCTGACGACCCCAGTTTGGTCCCTCTCATGTTCTATAAAATATTCATAATCCTTGTCCCCTTCCTGCACCCGCCCCCCTCAGCATCCCATAATGCATGTGTGATGTTCTGCTGGGCCGCTCGCACAAAAACACACACCTGGCTGCAGGAGCAAAGAATGATGGGATATATAAGCATGATCTCCTGTGGTGAAACCAGCTTTGAGTTTTCTAAACTTAAAAAACAACACAGGAATTTTTTCCTCCATTGTACACCTGACGTTGCCCACCCCTGCACTTGGAGTAATCTCACAACTATCATTAATGTCATTCAGCTTTTTCTCTTCTCTTCACCTCCTCCTTCTCTCTACGTGTTCACCTGCATCTGTTCTTTTGTCATTTTTATCAATGCGTCCTTTTTCTGTTCTTCTCCTCCTCCCTCCCTTGTGTTCCTCCTTCCGTCGTACTCATTAACACCCCGGCCCTGATAGATGTAGAGAGATGGCCTACTGCTCCTCGAAAGCCTCTCCTGGGTGTCCCGCGCAGCCCTGGCACCCTGTGTTCCTCTCCTTAGACCCGGGCCTGTGCCATCTGCCTCTGTCACTGCCACCGCTGGGCACCGGGAGTCGGTGTGCATAAAGCAGCCCACTTCTGCTGCAAGAAATCAACACACGCTGTGGCCGCTGCAGCTTTTCAGCCAGTAGGTATACTGAAAGTTTACTTTTTTGTGCCTAAAAGTTTACTAAACAATATTAAGTTTAAACAGGAGAGGCATCAATTTACTATTTCTTTTTATTGGAATCATTTTGTTGTCTCTTTAGTGTGTCTTTTTGTGCAATTTAGTCCAAACTGTATTGTGAATTTTTTTTTTGTACTGTGATTCGGCTTCAAATGATCCCAAATGCAGTTGTAAACAGTCCCAGCCAAGGAAGAGGGGTCTTATCTAGCGAAATGATCGGTTATTTTCATTTTAAAAATACAATTTAAATACTTTTTAATCTCAAACGCTCGTCTTACCTTTCTCTCCCTGAACTTTGTGTATTCTGACTGAAGACACTTAGGGTATGTTGAAAAACTCATCTCAAAATCATCCTACATTGCTGCAGAAGTACCGACCCAGTATTTGCAAAGTGAACATGCAAAGAAGATCAAACACCCTTAACAAAAGGTAAAATAGTGATATACTGTAGGACGACTTGAGATGGAGAACATGAGATGGGAGTTCTTTGACATACCCTAACTGACATGAACTGGAACAAAAACAGAGGTCAGGAGGAGCAAGACAAGATGAGCATTTGACATTTAAAAAGTATATAAATTGTATTATTTTTATGAAAATAACCAATCGTTTCACTACATAAGACCCTTCTTTCTCAGCTGGGACTGTTTACAACTGCATTTGGGATCGTTTGAAGCTGCATTTAAACTGTATTTTGGAAGTTCAAAATCGGGGGACCATATTAGTCCATTATATGGAGAAAAATCTTGAAATGTTTTCCTCAAAAAACATGAAGAAAGAAAAATGACTGAAGAAAGAAAGACATGAACATATTGGATGACAAGGGGGTGAGTACATTATCTGTCAATTGTTGTTCTGGAAGTGGAGTTCTCCTTTAAAGTAAGTAAAAGTGACACTAAAGATTTTTGCATTGTTGTAAAAGATTTGTTTCAAATAAATGCTGCTCTTTTGAACTTTCTATTCATCAAATAATTCTGAAAACAAGAGTATTGCTGTTTACGCTGAAATATTAAGCAGCTAATTTTTTTTCAACATTGATAAGAAATAATAAGAAATGTTTTTCCTTAGCAGCAAATTATCATATTAGAAAGATTTCTGAAGAATTATGTGACACTGTAAACTGGAGTAATGATAAAATTCAGCTTTGCATCACAGGAATAGATTACATTTTAACATATATTAACATACAAAACAGTTGTTTTAAATATTTCCTAATATTACTGTTTAACTGCATTTTTCATAAAATACATTCAGCCTTGGTAGGGTGACCAGATTTCTCATTGTGGAATACGGGACAGGTGGGCAAGGAGTGGGCAATATGACCACGATATGAGAAATTTCATTTAATTAAATCTATAATATATTCATGTATACCATTATTTTTGTTATATAAAAAAAGAACAAAAAAGCAAATTACAAACCATAAGACTAATACAATAAAGATACAAATTAAAGAAGTTCACCTCCAAAACAGAAATTGACAGATAATGTACTCACCCCCTTGTCAAGATGTTCATGTCTTTCTTTCTTCAGTCCATAAGAAATTATGTTTTTTGATTAAAACATTTCAGGATTTCTCTTCATAAAGTGGACTTTTATGGTGCCCTTGAGTTAACTTCCAAAATGCAGTTTAAATGCAGCTTCAAATGGCTTTAAACTTGGGCTACTTTAACACTGTTGCCGTGGGTTGTTTTTCATATCCCCTAATAAGGGGAACCCTGCCAAAAAAAAATAAATTATCCTTCAGAACGTGATTTTTACCAGGGGACCCCCAAAACACGATTCGGCTAGTTTTGAGTAGGAATTGTGCTGGTTTTGTTGTGAAAACCTGGCAACCCTGACTGCTGTCCCTTTAAGACCGAATGTATAAGTCTAATATACTGACACATATCCGGTTTACATCCACCTGTTTACATTCACTTAAGCCATAACCGACTGTATTTACGTGAGATACTCCACATGATGGACATTTTGACAACTGTGTGTGTACTTGACAATTCAGGCACAGGGAGAACCAGTTGAGCGCTGTCTGAGAGAACTGGGATTCCACCTATTCCGCCTTCACTAACTTCAAGTTAATCTATAATGGATTGTGATTGGATGGTAAGTTTGTTTTAGGACGAGTTTGGCTACCTTTGATTAGCTTCTTGCGTGACAGAATTCTACTACTAGTCGCTCTTATCACCCAGTCATAAAGAAATGTTGAAGTGTGGGACAAGAGAAGACTCTTAATAATATTTTTTTATGTTTTTCTTAATAATAAAAATAAAAATAGTGCTGAAAAACAATAAAAATAGAGCTGAAAAACAAGACGTCTGGTCACCCTTGTTTCGAAAACGAATATCTAAAATATCTTACCGCCCCCAAAATATAAAAGAGGTATAGATTTTAATTTGATTTTTAAGTTTTCACGATGCCTTATCAATCTGCCATATTGCGGCACTGAACATAAACGAAACTCGCATGTTTTGCTGTTGAAAACGGTCAGTTATTGTCATGTTTTGGACTGTACTAATCGGTCGGACCGGAAACAACATTTGGAGTACTATAGACCACCAAAAGTTGTAACAAATCAAACAGAAGAGTGCAAAAAACTGAGGAATAATAGGATTTCCAGGGCAAGAATCCTGACAACATTCGTGTTTGTTCTAATCATTTCAGCTCAGGTAGGTGAAATATTAGGCTAATATCTTAATTAACACTGCTTGTACATATCTTTACCACCTATTAACTTTAGTTTGTCAAAATATTGCGCCCTTTCTTGCTTACTAAGTCCTTCTCTGTATAATTTAGCAGCTCCTACGCGTTTTTTCCATGGTTTAGGCAGCATAAATTAGCAAAACAACATATTGAGTAGTACATTAACCGTGCAATCCATGCTGTTGTTTACATCCGAGTATCGCCAATATGGCTGTGCATCCAGGTAACTGACCAAATTGTGAGGTGCAAACCCTCTGTAGGTAAAAATGAACAATGTAAAGCTGAATTTCCCTTTTTTTTTCTAAACAGAATCTCCCATTGGTCGCCCCCAACCCACACCATTGGTTGAGCCACTGTTGCTTCATCGTGCTGTTTGGGATGTTTTGACAGCACCACAAATACTTTTCAGGTAAAACAACCTACATATGGCTTACTTTAATCATCTTTGCATATTAAACTAGGATTCTAATAAGTATTTTAACGTTTAGCAGTAATAAATGATTAAAAAACGGCTGTTGTGATACAAGAATATTTGTTTTTGTTCACAAATCGTACACAAAATGTGCGCCTTATTTTGAATGTTTGTCTGGCATGGAAAATGTAATTAACAAAGCATGTTTGTGCCAACTTGAGCAGGCAATATGCTGTTTACCTAAACCACTATCTGAGCAGAGAAAACAAATATTTCTAGTTGAGAGAGGCGCTGAAAGTCCCACGGGGGCAGACTGGAGCTGTGTTCTCTCCAGCACCGTACCTCTGCACCTACCTCTGCTCGAGAGCGTTGGCAAACGCAGTCACCCAAGAAGGCGGGATACTTTTCCGTGCGGACGACAGGAGAATGTGCGTTACCTGCCAGTGACTGTCGCACAGCCAAAAGACGAAACCAGGATGGGGCAAATCAGACACATGCGTGCATGCGAACGCCTTTTACGGGTACTTCCGTCCACCCCGTTCCCAGCTTTTCCCTACTTGCTGGCTGAGTCTAATTCAGTGTCATGTTCCGGGGAAGCCCAGATTGTGAACTAGCTCCTTCCCGGTGTGTTATTTATTGGGTGGGCAGTGAGTTGCTGTCTCCTTATTTACACCAGATTGCTTCTCCAGATGTTTTTTTGGGAAGAAATCCCCCACCCCTCCCAATGCCTCCCTCCTACTGCCCCCCCACCTCTCTTTGTCCAGATGGAAATGATTTTTTTTTTGTAAGGCTTTCTAATCCCTTTCTTTCCTGGGCTATTTTCCACCGCATTGTGATAGGAAACTTACGACGAGCTGAAGAAAAAAAAAAAAACATAGGGTTAAGGCCAAGTCTTGTCAATGGGAAACAATCCCTTCCTCTGGTAGTTAAATAAAACCTAACCTTTTTTTTTTTTTTTTTTTTTTTGGTGTGTGTGACCCAGCGAATGCCGCTCGGCCTGGTGTAGATGTATAATGAGCTTTTGTGCTCAATGGTTCTCCCTCACTTTCACATTAGTTCCTCTCAGCCAGTGTTGTGGAGAGCGCAGCACGGGGAAATGGACTGTGAGAACGCTAACCAGATGGCTTAGATCCCAAAAGCCCAAGGGAGCGAGGCATAGTTCCGGACTAAGCTAAATCAGTGTACCTAGACTTTAACTGCAGATACACGTAATAAGGAAACTGTCTGAGCAAAATAATAAGAGATTGTGGTGGTTTGAAAGAATGTATTTGGATTAATCAAATTGAGTTCTAGTACTCTGCAAAGTGCTGTAACTAGCACTTTTTGAGTAATGACTGAAATCAGGTCTCTGAGTGATTTTTAAACTTTCTGATGATACAGACTCCAAAATATGATCCTTCTTTTGTGAGGGACTTAATATTGGCATTTATTACGATCCTTTACATACTGTTAAAAATGCGGATTTTTATGAATGTGTAAAATATACATTTTTATGTTTACTTTTTACATTTTTACTTTCTATTGACACTTTTATATTTGTTATCTAATAAAAAATTGCAATTATTTTTTTTTAAGTTAAATTTTTAAATATATATTTTTAAATTATCATTTTTAATTATTTTATTTTTCATGTCCAGTGTTTGGAAACTACATGAAGAGCAGTAATGTAAATTCAGTAAATTAGATTTAAAAAAAAAAATGTCTACAATAATATAATATTAAAAAAAAATATATATATTTATATATATATAAACTATATAATAAAGTAGGTTTGTGAGTGTATATATAATTTTAATTATTTGTTTTATATATAAATTTAATGATGTAATATTTTTAAATTTAATAATAAACTAATATTTTTATTTACATTTTTTATTTTTAATTATTTTATTATTTTTCATGATTTCTGACCAGTGTTTGAAAATGAAATGAACAGCAGTAATGTAAATTCAGTAAATGCAACATTTTTTTATTTATTTTTATGCAATAAAATATTATTTATTATATAAAACAGTAATAGAAAAATACTACTATTATTATAAAATAGTATTGCATGTGTATATATAATTTTTAATATATATTTATATATTTGTGTATATATAAATATAATAATAATTTAAAATTTAATGATAAGCTAATCATTTTTAATGATTATTTTTGATTAATTTTTGTTATTTATTATTTTATTTTATTATTTTATTATTATTTAATTATTTTTCATGATTTCTGACCAGTGTTTGAAAACTAAATGAACAGCCATAATGTAAATTCAGTAAATTTTACCCTTTTTATTTTTATGCAATTATTATATAAAACAGTAATATTTATATATTTGTTATAATTGTTATAATATATAATTATTAGAATTGTAATTATAATTTTTATAATATTATACTTTTTTAAATTAATTTTTTCATTATTTCTTTTTTTCATGATTTCTGACCAGTGTTTGAAAACTAAATGAACAGCAGTGTACTTTTTTATTTTGGAACAATAATATATTATTATGTAAAACAGTAATTACTATTATTATTATTATTATAAAATAATATTGCATAGTATAATATTGCATATATATATATATATATATATATATATATATATATATATATTTTTTAATTAAATATAATCATTTTTAAAGGTATTATTTTTAATTATTTTATTATTTTTCATGATTTCTGACTAGTGATTGAAAAGTAAATAAACGGCAGTTATGTAAGTTCAGTATATTTTAGCTTTTTTATTATTTTATACAAAAAAAAATATAATTATATAAAACAGTAACAGACGAACATTACTATTATTATAAAATAGTATTGTGTGTATATATAATTTTAAATATATATTTATATATTTGTATATATAAATTTAGGTTATATTTAACTATTTTCTGACCTTTTTAACAGCCTCTCTATCACCCCCTTGTGGACCCCCTCGAAAACTCAGTTTAGTCTATGATCTTGACAAACGGGTTTTGCTCGACCATGCTCAAATTTGCAGAAAACCAAGTTACTGAAAATATCAAAACAGAAAGAACATTTGTATACAATCAAAATTCTCCAAAGACATTTCTTTTTGTTTCAATGGTGGTTAATTTACTGTGTTTTGACTTTCTAAGTATAAAAGGTGAAATGATCCGTTTTCATGCTCTCATATGCTCGTTTTTTGGTTGCCCACTTTGCATTTTGTGCCACCTTTGATAAATACAGTAACACCCTGCGCATCTAAAATGAAAACGGTGGGTTTTGTTTGATGGAAACATCAATCAACCTCCCAAAATGATAGTCTTTTTTAAAAAAATCAGCGAGATATTCTTTTTCCCTTTCTTCAAGAGTAGTCAATTGGCACTAAAACTTTCCAATTTTATACCGCAGATAAAAGATCATTTACTTCTGCTGAAATCAAATAGGACATTTCTCTGGTGAGCAGTAAGGAGCATTGTTCTAAAACGATAAGGCACAGATTCGTCTGTAGATCTCCGGCGAGGTCCGTGGGGGTGGGAGGAAGAGGGATGGAGGGGGGGAACGGCAGATTGATGAAGAGCTGAAGTGGGTCCCTGGGTGACACACGCTCCACTCCACAATATTAAAAACTCCCACACGTTTTTGGGGAGGCAAAATTGCCCTTGCTGGAACGCTGGTGTATTTTTTCCCAGTAATGAGCAGCATTTGTTTTATCTTGATAGATGGGACGTTGAGGAGAATTCATATCATCGCAAAACTCCGAAACTGCCTTCCATTTATGCCTGGGTGCCCCATTGATCGCTGCTGAAGGACATCTTGACAATTACACAAGGGACGCCTTCAAGAGAACGCTTCAAAACCAACTGCAACACAATGAGGACCTTGCGTTTTTTGGGTGCAGCTATGAGTTTAGTCTCGCAACCTGTTACTTTCTCGTTGGCGTCTCACACAGCCAGATTTTTGGCTTGTAAAGGTCTTCTGTGCTAGGAAAAGCAGGTGCTACTGAATATTCAGAAGGTGGCACTTTATGAAAAATGTCTTTTGGTTTGTGCCACTCACACTTATGTCACTTTTGATCGTTTTTAAGTTTTCCAGGTGCAATCCGCTCTATGCTTTCATCTTGCGACATCTTGGGCCAATGCATCAAAGTGACCCTATTACAATGACAGTGAGACTAGATCCCTCTCGTGGCGTGCACTCGCACCCGCCTGCCTCTCCGCAGGATGTAAATGGCCGTTAAATGAATTAATGTAAGGTTTCTTTCATACATGCCCCAGTAATATTGAAGCCATTACGGTCCTCTCTGGAGTTGGCATGGTCAGCGCTTAGTGCTTAATGTCTTCCACGTTGAGCTTATTAATCTAAACAGTGTGGCCCAGCTGCTATGGATCGGCCGTTCCTCAGCAGCGGCAGAGGCAGTGGCGGCGGTCTCGCTTCTGAACAGCTGCCATATGCGGCTGTGGAAAAGCTAACTGGCTTGTGTCGTTTTCTACACTTAATTCTGACCACTCCTGGTGAGTAGGTTTGTACAGAGGCCTTCCAACTGTAAAGCCACACTCGGATACGCCGTTCCTCCCTGAGTTCGCGCCAAAAAAATCAACCACAGAGCCACTGATTTACATAGCTTTGACTCCCACTACCAACCACCTCAAACTGCTCTGGGCTGCAGAGCTGAGCCGAAGCGTTTAAAGTCTTACCATAAATGCATTTGTGTATTACAGGGAGAAGATTAATCAGAAATGACTTGTTTATGGAGTGTATGACAACGTGTTGATTTTTAACACGATCATGACATGTGGCGAACATCAGCGCTGCTTTTCTCTGACAAGACGGCTGTGTGATGATAGTATTTATGGGGACGGACTAAAATGATGGTTTGGCTGCTCGTTGCTTATCTGAACTTATTTTAATTGTCAAATTGAAAACATTGATACATTTGAATGTTATTTAAATCAAGTTTGTTTGTCAGATTGGAAAGTAGTTTCCTCCACAGTCTAAACCGTTCATATCTCTCTCTCTTTATATTCAACAGGTGAGAGCTGACTAGAAATTGTGCGTAGGAGTGGGAACTGGGACTAACTGGTAGGCCACGGCCTATTTCTTTCTTTTACAGAAACAGATACAGTTGCATTCACTCAATAAAGAAACTTTCCACTCTGGATTCACCCAAAACTTGCCAGAAAGTTTTGTTCTCAGTAACAGCATACCTGTAAAAGTAAGTAAAACTTTATTTATATAGCACACTTTAACAGTGCTTACAATGTGCTTTACAAAAGACACATACGTAAAGATTCACATATTTACATTGTGCCTTTATTTATAGTAATTACAACGTAATATTTAATAATCTGACTTTATATCTCCAAATTACAACTCTCAGAGATGTGACAATTTGTTACAATGTCTGTTGAAGTACACTACCAGTCAAAAGTTTTTGAATAGTAAGATGGTTAATGTTTTTTAAAGAATTTTCTTCTGCTCACCAAACCTGCATTTATTTGATGCATTTATTGAAGTACAGCAGAAACAGTAATATTGTGAAATATTTTTACTATTTAAAATAACTGCTTTTTATTTTTATTTTAAAATGTTTATTTCTGTCATCAAAGCTAAATTTTCAGCATCATTACTCCAGTTTTTATTGTCAAATGATCAACCAGAAATCATTCTAATATGGTGATTTGCTGTTCAAGAAACATTTATTATTACTATTATCAAATAATTAAAAGAAAAAAATTATAGAAATTAATAGTTTTATTTAGCAAGGATGCTTTAAATTGATCAAAAGTGATAATAAAGACTTTTATAATGTTACAAAAGATTTCTGTTTTAGATAAATGCTGTTCTTCTGAACTTTTTATTCATCAAAAAAAAAAAAAAAAAAAAAATTGGTTTTCAACATAATTGTAATAGTAGTTTTGAGCAGCAAGTGATTTCTGAAGGATCATGTGACTGGAGTAATAATG